>NC_065512.1:3297907-3352114 GCF_006386435.1 Epinephelus moara
GAGAGAGAGAGAGAGAGAGAGAGAGAGAGAGAGAGAGAGAGAGAGAGAGAGAGAGAGAGAGGGGGGACAGTTAGCCAAGAGAGAAAGAAAAAGAGACTTCAGAATTTTTCATTGGCACCTGCCTGAGGATCTGACTGGGACAGAAGATGTAAGGAATGTGTTAAAATCACCCACTGTTACCTTTTTGGTGGTGCTAACAATGAGACTGCCTGCCTCGAGCGTCTAGCCTCGTTCTGGCAGCAGAGACGGGCCTTTTTATAAATCATCGGGAGCCTTTTTGGACGTTAAAAGGACGAGTGCTCTCGGCTCTTCTGTGTCATTTGTTGGGTGCAAACAGGGCTCAGTCTGCTCAGAGAGGTTGCAACAGAGAGCGGATGGAGACGTCGCTATAATAGAAATGTGCACTCAAATAAACCACAATTTTTTTCTTTAATTTAAAAGCCTGTGATGTATGAACTCGGCAAGTTGGCTTCTACACATACATCAAACACTAAGAAACCTGGAGAGTCTCATTGTGTTGCATGGAGAGATTTCAACCTCTGGAACCAAAGTTATTTTTGCCTCTCATTCCAGAGTGTTGAAGAGGAGGCTTGACCAATTAAGACTGGAGGACAGCGAATTGCAACCAGTTGAATCTTCTCCCAGTTAGAATTCGTTCAGTGTTTATCATTCAGGAGGTTTTTACCAGGAGCTGAATTACCCACAGACGTCTCCTCCTCTCCAAAACGAACAGACCAGGTGATTAAAGGCCTTTCATCTGTAATTGCCGCACGTCTAAAAATAAATATGACCTCACATTATGTCAATCACATTTACATACTGAGCGCAAAACCTATGTCCGTCATTAAATTTTTTGGAACAGGTTCGATTTTCTGCATCCGTCAGACTCTTTAGAGACGTTTGACCAAGAATCAGGGAAGAAAATGTGGCAGTGGGACACAGCTGAGACAAGACAGAGGACAGGACACACAGAATCATTTCATGCCTCAGATAGCTACATTCAACAGGTCAGATAATAATACTCAGGTAGATGATGATGAAGAGGAGGAGGGTGTGGACTGCACACAGAATGTGGAGGACAACTCCGCCCCTTTATGCAGCTGTGGGCGGGAGTGGTGACAGCCAGACAGGTAACTCCAGTGGAGAGAGGCGGAGGAGGAAATGTGTCTTTTCATTTTATCAAGTATTGCGATTTTTCATAATGAATAGAATAATAAAACACACCGGACTCAGTGTGCAAGGTTCCTGTGCGTAACCATTTTTTGCAGATGATGGATTAAAAGAATGTGTCTGTAAATAAACAGACTCAGTGTGCAGAGGCCTTACAGCCATTAAAAACACTGAGGAAAACAGTTTCACATTACAAATCAGAGTTTCTCCGACACTGGCATGCCTGCCCAGCACCTGCTAATATGTGCTCAGCTTTTTTCTTTGATAAATCATGATCCAGACTGTCAGGAGGTTTTTACCGGGGAGCCGAAGTATCCGCAGAGGTCTCTTCCTCTCCGAAACAAAGCCTGAGCCTGTGTTTGGTTTGTCCATTCTGAGCTACTGTAGAAACATGGCGGTGCAACATGGTGATCTCTGCAGATGAGGACCTGCTCCCTATGATGATATAAACGTCACAGTATAAGGTAACAAAAACACAATGATTTTTATTTTCAGGTAATTATACACTAAAGAAAACATACTTATTGTATTATAATCCATTTCTGCCAATGTATCCCCCTAAATCAAACACCCTGGACCTTTAATTACCTCAACATATTTTCAGAGATCTACCCAACCACACAGCAGCACGAGAGCTTTAAAATCAATTTACTTTGGACACGTCTTCCCAAAGCTCCTTTTTCAGTGGTCTAAAACACCTGTTCAGTGGAATGAGATGGTTTCTTTGCAGGATGTGGTATCAGTCACTCATGCTTGAGAGGAAACTGTAGTTTTGGTACATCAGTGACAGCAGATGACACCTCAGTCCAGTCTCTTGACTGTATATTTAGTGAACCAACCCTGCTTGACTGTCTCCTCTTTCTGAAATCTCGAGGTGGATCTGTGCAGACATTCAATTCCCAGTCGGTTTGTACCAACTTTGAACTTATTTTGTGGTACACTGACTGAAGCGAGGTGTGTTAAGATGGAGAACCTTAAAGCCTTTAGCTGTGTTGGTGGATGTTCAAAGAAAGGTCACACTATGGCAGAGGAAAAAAAACCCCTCTGACCTTTGCATCAATGTCTGTGGATGATTGTGGTCCGCTGAGGGAGAGATAGATAAAATAGCCGCCAGCTCCTACAGACACACTATTACAGAGTGCAGCCTGTGGATGGACTTTGAGATCTATAATAAAAGGGCATGACGATAATCTCTTGTCAGTGTCAGTGAGAGAGGAGTTTTACAGACTGGTGGTGACTGGGAGGAAGGGTCTCCTGTGGGAGCCTGGTGGTATCATTATTGTTGAAGGTGTTCGGGTGCTTATAGTACTTACAGTGTGACATTATCAGACTAAAGATGGTCAGTTTGCACAATCAAAATCGATGTTGCAGAGCGACAGATACTGTCCTTCCTCGTCAAAACCTGGTGCATACATCACCCACAACTTGACTGCTGATAGTTTAGTCAGGGATTCTGGTGTGTTACGCTGGTTGTGTCTGGACCCTCAGGCCTAAAGCAGAGATGGGAGTGGGCCACGGAGGTCTGGACCTCTTTCACACTCCACACCTCCAGATCTGTTTGATTTTCAAACGTGTGGTCTTCAGCCCTGATCGATGCTGACTCAAGTCAAATCGCTTGAGGCAATTTATCAAAATTTCACAGCTTTCTCTGGAGGAACAAAACACTTTATAGAGTGCTCCAGGGGTGACGTTTTTATATCTGCCGACACAGAAGTTAGTGTTGCCCTGGTTCCCTTGTCAAACACTCAATAGGATTTTCCCACTGGATTGTGGCTTATTGCAGATTGTAAACTCTGTGGCAAACAAATGTTGATGATACTTGGACGTTTTCTTCACAAATTAACACCACTTTCATGAGTTTTGAAGCTTAAATGCAGTCGCCAGAGGTCAAAAGCTATCGTTAGGCTATAAACAAACTACAACCATGCTACAATGAGGCTGTAAAGTGTTTGACATGATGATGTTCTGTAGTCTCATTCAGACACTTGTTAGCACCCCCCTTTTTTAAGACACATGAAAGTTTCAAAATTCACAGTGGGGTATTTACAGATGTATTTTATGTCATAGGACAAAAGATGAAAATCTCTTAAGCTTGTGTTACCACAGACCTTATTTCAGGCATTTAACCAAGAACTCTTTAAAAAACACTGACTTCAAGATGAGGGAACTGGATCCACTAAAATGCTAACTTATATTTGGGTATTATGATTCTTTCCTGCAGCTCTCTCTTAGGTAGGGGAATTTTAAGAAACTTCCATGTTGTAGTACTCGCAGGAAAAAGAATTTGAACAACCAGGCTTCAATTTGCCCATTAAACCATAACATAAACAAAAAATCAGCAACTATCACACTGCTGCTACATAGGTTGGACACAGCACTGAAGTATCGTCTCTAGAGCCTGGAGTGGCTCTCTTCCTGGTCAGTTCAACATCCGCCTGGTTAGCATGAGCTAACACAGCAGCAGTGCCCAACATCTGATACCGAGCCATATGACGGTCCCTACAACGTCAAACCAACACTGAAACGGCTCAACTCTGTACCAGTAATAACTGTTAGGTTAGGTCAGCTGGGTGATGCTAACGGCTAACCCTGTCACTGTGTGCATGTGTATGCAAACCATAGACTGTATTAAAAAGATGACAGCTCCCCAAAAGTGAAGCCAAAACATCTCAATCGCCCCCTGGTGGCTGGCTGCAGTCCAGGTCATAAAGCCCACCCCCTTCATATTAGCAGACTGGACATGGACCAAACTAAAAACTCAAAGTACGCATCAAATAAATGTTGCCCAAAGAATGGCCTCTGTCATTGTAGGTAGTTCTTATCATGCTGCCATTTGTTCAAGTGTGTCTGATAAATGTGGTTTCAATTAGCTATTTGATACTATAAAAATGAGGTTTGATGTCATGATTGACAGCTGTGTGAGCCAATCGATGTGCTCGGTGATCAATGGCGCTGCTTGTGATTGGGTTGAACGGGTGTTTGGGCATGAAACTGACACTGCCGTAACCACTACCACACAGACTCTGGCTCCAAATGTCGTCAACATGGCAAGATGGCAGCTGCTGTATCTGGGATATTGGCTTCATTTTTGTACAATGGGATAAGCGGAGGCAAGTCATCCATCTTTATATACAGTCAATGGTGCAAATGATGGGGTGAAAGGGCGCTGAGTGAATCAATACACTGCATGCAGCTCCACAATGAAACAAGATTTTACACATTTTAAATTTAAAAAATTTAAATATAAGTCATGTTCACATGTGGGAGGTTAGGTTAATAACATTTACACGCTTGCAAGAGATAACAGGTAGTGTTCATGATGCTCAGCTCGAGCGGCATCCCTCTCCTTGACACCTCCACCAGACGTCTGACCCAGGATGGAGTTTTCCTGATGCACCCTGCTGGTGAATCGCTGTTTGTTGCCTCAGCTCACCATGATGCAGAACAAAACTCTGGACCGCACCGCATGATGGAACATCTGCAGCATGATGATGCCAACACTGAACAACTCGTCTTTAAACTAAAATGTCTCACTAGTGTTGAGCTGTCCACGACACCTCCATATATATAACTTCTTGGCAGCTGACACAAATCTTCCACAAACATCTTCAGGTGGCAGTAAAGCTCACTACATGCTTCTTTCCAACAGTGTCTTTGACCTTCCCATGTCCTCTGTTAGTTCACCTTTTTCACTGCTCACGTCATTATGCCTTTCTGTGTCACCGTGCTCCCCTGTGCCTCTACACTACCTTCACTGACCTCACAGAATAATCCCTGCTCATCTACTCCGGCCAAGTGGATAAAAGAACGAGGAAGGTTAAAGTACGTGTGATGGTTAAAGCCGCATGTTGGACTGTTCATTTCCAGATCAGCACAGACATTTTTGTCTTCCTCCATTTTCATGCAGAAGTCAAATGTCACACTGAGCTAATAAAATAATGACTCAGATCCACTTTTAAACACAAGGACGTCGCACCGGATGGGACTCACATTACAGGAGGAGCAGCGAGTTCATAGACAAACAGGAGGTAATTGCAGCTGTAATCATTACTGAGGTGGGAATGAAAAATTATCCATTTAAATGCTTAAAATTACTGACCAGCATAGGTACTGTTAAAATCACCCCACTTCCTTTAGAGAAATAAATCCGGTCTAAATGGAGCTGTAGATCACGACAGGTCTCCTCTGTGAGCAGAATCATAATTGCATCCTTACAGGTCCAAACAAAGGCTCACCGTAATGCCTATAATTAGAGATGCTCTGAAACCATTTTCCCTTTAAGTACATCACAATATCTTTAAAAAAACCTTAAGAGCAGCCACAATTCAGCGGGAAGCAACACTAGTGCCCCTCCAAACTAAAGCCTTACACACTGTACACTTTTTACTGCTGGGACATTTCAGTGTGAAGTTGCTGGCAAACCAATTCTTCTTTGCTGCTCTAAAACAGAAGTTGCCAGTGGCTGTACGGCACAACTTGCTGTGTTGGCTGCTGTTTTAGAGCAGCAAAGAAGAAGAATTGATTTCTAGGAAAACTTGTTGTTTCATCTGGTTGTGAAAGCACTTTAAAGTTGAGATGAAATGACAAATGTCTTTAAACCTGTTCAGATCACATTCACAGACATTCTGTGCACCTATTTAACAATATATGCCAAAAAAAACTTGTATTCTTATATCAAAATCCAATCATGTCTTGCTTTTTTAATGATAATTTCACAACATTTCCCATCAATCAATCAATCAATCAATCAGCAACTTTCAGCTGCACAGAGGTACCTAGCTTGCTAGCAACAGCATGCTACATCAGTTTGTTTTCATTACCCCAAAATGCCAACGTTACGAGCCGCGAGCTTGAATTAATTCTCTTGCAGAAAGCGTTCTGTGACAGCGTCATGTTATGCACGAGGTACGATGTGCTTTATCTCCCTTACCCTGACAGATACTAATATCCTGTCAGCATTACACCGTCAGGGCCTCACTGTTATGACTCGTCCACTTTTCAGCAATCAAATGTTCATTTTCATTTTTAAAAACAAACACTGTGGCTGAGGTCTAATTCATTATTTAATTAATTCATCTAATTCATTGATTCATCCAGCTCTCCCTTGTCCTCCTCTACTGCTGAGAGAGGTGTGTGTGGAGCCAGCAGTCGGCTGTAGCTCCGCTAAACTCCAAACACGCCCACTTTTAGCAATCAAGCCCAATCAAATGTTAAGGATTTGATTTAAACCCTCTTCCAACTGTACACCTATCAAACATTCTGTTTCTTTGGGTAACACGTCACAGAGCAGAAGCTAAGACAACACATCCTCACTCCGACCTCGTCACATGTCCACGTTTGGTCATGGACTTTCCACGTCCACATATGACGTCCAAGGTACCCTGGGTGTGTTGGTTGTTGATGTTCTCGGACGCCGTGTCAACTTCAGCCTGTTACATGCATCGTCTGTTTTCAAAATACACTTCTGTTTTCACAGGAAATGTACAGTTTGCATACAGTCTCTTTCAAAATAAAAGCACTACGTCAGTACAACACCGTGAATTGAATTTTCCTTAAAAAACACATGCATGTGGTTGGGTTTAGGAAAAGAAACAGGGTTTGACCTCCTGGGTGAATGTCGGTGATTGCTGGATCCATCCACCACCCCTCCCACCTGCCCTACAAGGACTTCTGCTGCCTTAACTTTCATTATTGTCCCACCACATTTTACCCTGACGCCACCAGGGGGTGTGAAACAATACCGACGACCAACTGCATATCACGGTGACATGAAAGGACTGCTTTTTTTTGTCAGTGCCTGACGCCAGAAGTCACTGACTTAGTGCTGATTTCTAATGACTTCAGAGTGAGACCGGATTGGCTAAGACGCTCTAACTTCCATTTCACTGGGACTTTAAATCTTATTAATAAATTACATGGTATCTAATCGGTGCATTGGCTTGTGTCAGTGAGAAAGTTTGTGATGCGGCTGCCATGTTGAAAAGAGTTGAGCCAAAATGAAGCATCAACCACAGCTAAATAGTCCTCTAAAATATGTTTCTGAAAACATTTGAGGTGAGAAATACACAATGCAGTTACAGATTCTTGATTGATATTTTATTAGCGCTGCTGAGTCTGACTGCAGTTCAGGGGCAGTGATTGACAGCTGTGTTAGCGAGGCTCCTTTCTTTAATTTGGTTGTGTTCATTCAGATGAGATAGATGCCATTAAAATCACTAAGAGGAGGAACATGATTTCTTTCCCAGATTATCTGGCTCATAAACTACTGTGCAGTTATCGTGACAATTTCAGAAAATATTGCAAAGTTATTTTTATAAAAGTTACCAGCTGCAGCTTTAGCACCAGTTCCACCACAGAGTGACTGACTTT
This sequence comes from Epinephelus moara, assembly GCF_006386435.1. Taxonomy (NCBI): domain Eukaryota; kingdom Metazoa; phylum Chordata; class Actinopteri; order Perciformes; family Serranidae; genus Epinephelus; species Epinephelus moara. Next base: position 3,305,447 of record NC_065512.1, read on the forward strand.
GTATACATAAAATTAAAGTTTAACAAAGTACAGTGCTGCTCAACAGTCCTGTTCTCCTCTCCTATTGAAAGTGCCACCTTTTGTTACCTGAAGCTGACATTCTTCACCGCCGACTTATCTTTACAAATGGAGAGAAAAACAGACCTTATCATTCCCCTACGGACACACAGAGCCGCTCCCTCAGAATCAAGGTACAACATGAAAAGAACAAATCTTTTTAAATGCCACTGGACGGAGTTATGCATATACGCGTGTTTATGAGAGAAAGAAAAAAAGAGAAACCAAGTCGAAAGGTCTCCCGACACTCAGGTAAATGGACCACATGAACACTTTATAGATGGTCCATTTTCAAGCGGAGAGGACAAAGCTCTTTAAAAAGCCTCTCGTTCACCCACGCACACTCTCACAGAGCTGCCATGCAAAGCATCGGCCTGATCATTAGGAACAATTTGGGGTTTCAGTCACAGCCATGAGAACACATGGTTGAGCAGGTCGAGAACAACAACTTTCTGGTGTAATTCAGTTTTTTTTTACTTTGAATACAAAGAATCTGCTGCTTCTAACAGGTTAGAAAAACCCTGGTAGATCCATGAGAGGAGAGAGGAATGAGATATTAAATAAGGAGGAGTCTCCTTTATCTCCACTGCACTAAGAGAAGAGGAGATCAGACTCTATTAAAGGGTGAATTGAATTCTTGACCCGCCAGCTGATAATACGTCTCTCACATTATGAGGTGAATGCTTCATATGACCAGTCGATCCCTGCTCACTCCCACCTCTCATATAACAGTCACATCATCATATCATTTCACATCACGGGCCATCTCTCATGCAGTAATTGCAGCAGCTAAATATTAACAGAGGAGCTTGTTGTGTGTGCAGAATAATTAACTTCTTTCCTCCCCCGAGACATTTGTGCTCAAGTTGCTTTTACAAAAACTGCCTTTCTGCAGCCAGGTGTTTGAGTCAGGAGGGCTGCCAGGAGGTTCACTCAGTCCACTACTCATCTCACACTGAGCATGTTCATACTGAAACATATGTTATATTTAGGTCATATATTGTTGAGGATACACAACTCAAATTACTTAATTATTATTTTTCTGATGTGCAGCCTCTTGGAATCCATTATCCTCAACACTGAAATAACTTGTCCTTGGCTCTGTCTTCCACAGAGACAAATTTAGAACAAACTAAGTAACAAACTGCTGTGATTTTTACCACACATGATGAAATGTTTAATACTTTTAGATGAATTTACCCTGTCGTGCAAGTGTGTCAGAAATCTACTTGCCCAAAGTCAACTTTAAGGGAGAGAGTCTCTATACTTTCTGTGATATTGCTAAATTTGCCAAAATGTGGATGCAGTTTCTTAAAAGTTCCCCAGCCATCATCAGTGCTTTTTCACAGCACCTTAACCGAATGAACAAGACAACCCCCTGCTGCTGTGTTCTGGTGTCATTTACAGGTACACTGCATCTGTCCTCTGCTCTCTGTGCTGGTGTTTCACCAAGGTGTTTCTGCTCCTCCACACACACACCAGGTGTAAAAAGTTACATCAGGGTGATAAACACAATCAGCCAGCTGATCAGGACTGTCTGCTCTCTGCTCTGAGACTTGGCTCTGCTCTGTCAGTGCCTGTCTCTAACTTTAACATCGTCTGGTTTGACGGTGGAGATGCAAGTGATAGCTAACGGTGGCTCGACTGTAGTCTGTTTCTCTGTCAGCCGAGCTGGATCAAATCCTACCCTCCTCTACTTCTCTTCCAAGTCGTCCAGAAACAGCATCTGATGTTTCTGCAGCAAGCTAGCCGTTACTCCAATCTCTGGTCAAACCACCTGAAATGCATTGAAACAGCCCAGCTTACACATATGACTACGTCCACTTTTCAAAATAACTATAGCTTCTTTTACACTGCATCTTCAAGGCTGGAATGTCATGTCATTACTCCTCCTCGCCGTGCTGTGCAAAAGGTACAATCATGGAATAGGGGGACAGAGTTGTCTGGCCTTTAAGCCAACACTGGGGGTAGTTACAGTTCCAAAATAAGTTGTGTATAAACAGGACAGCCTGCAGGACAGGATCATGGTTAGCAGGGGTGTGACAATTTGATGACACGTAATGCAGGCAACCCACCACCAGGAAATTTAAAGAGTAGCTGATAGCAGTTAGCAGCTAACTCCAATAAGAAGAACAGTGACCAAAGATGTCCGCAAATTGGGAAAACAATGTCTGACCCATCCACGGTCAAACAAACATGACTTTCACCCAGGAGACCACCCTCCCTCCTGCCTGACTTTCTTGCTTTCTCTACTTCTTTAATGCCATGGACTGGATTACATCGGAGCTTGTTGAAAGCCCACTGTGTCTCGCACAGACGCTGTAAGGCGCCTTGTGCATTGGTAACAGAAGCCAAGGACCACTGACCAGACTGCCGCCCTGCGAATGTGAACATATTGGATTTACATTTGAGGTCTATTCTATCTCAATAACAATACAACACATACATGGACTATAGCAAACACAATTCAGAGATAGCTGTAAACATATAGGAACATCAGATCTTAGCAAAGTTTCAGCTTCAACAGGTGAGGAGCAGGATGGCGTGACAGGAGGAGCTAAAGAAGCAAACAGCACTGGTGTAAGTGTATGAGTGGTGTGTAATACTCAGCTCGTTTCCATGCACAGTTGAGTAGAGCTACAGTTACAGCTCGACTAGGCCTTTTAACTGGCTTACTGTCCTTGTCCCAGTATACAAGCACGGGAGGGGAATACATTTATTGAGCCAAGTATGTGCGACTCCTCTACGATAGGTGGAGATATGCCCCCTTTCAGCTTGTTAGTATTGGACCTTTTTCCTGTTGACCTATTATGTCACAGACCAAACAATGGACAAACAAGTTAGCTACGGTTAGCTAGCAGCTAACTGGTACCATGGTGGACAACTTTACAGCTCTGTACGTTTGACCTGTCCAAAAAGTCACGGCTCTGGATGTAGATTTCACAATGTTGTGACTACCTTCTTCTGCTGTTACGCATAAAATGACTTCCGGATCAAAGCCCGGGGCGGAAACTGTGGAGCATGCTCAGAGCGCCTTGGCCAGTTTGGGATCTATTCGACTGTATACATGCAGGAGGAATTCGACTTGCAGGAGCCATTTTCTCTGATGTCATGAGAACTGTCAGGATATAAAGGTTCATCTGAAAACCTGTGTGAATATGCCGCCATATTACAAATCACTGCTAATCATCTAATGCATCAATGCGACCCTGATGCCGAAGCATGAATGCAACGCTGACAACAAAAAACACTGATGTAAGCATGTCTTTAGTGCTATAACTGAACTAATGCTTCATTAACGGTGTTTTAATATGATGCAGATGCTGAAATGAAATCCCACAGACAGGCAGAGGGAGACAGACGTCACACTGAGCTCACTTAAGACATAGTATGTAGAAAATATAACAACACGGAGGATCAAATATTCAGTATTGATGGAGCACATGAGAAAGATTAAGTGAACAGCGTGCCGCATGTACAGCATTCACAGTTTTTCAAAATCAATCTGCTTTATTTTCTCTCTGCTAATTTGGTGCTGGGTTGTCAGGTTGCCCTGCTGATTTGCACAGTAAGATAAAATGTCATGCCACTGAAATGTACTAAAAGCATTGTGGCCATGAGGACATTTGTGTGAGTAAGAGTGCTCTTTGTCTCCGCTCCTCTCTCAGACTACATCCACACTTAAACAGCTCATTTTCAAAATGCAGTTCTGTGTGAAAGAGACGTGCGCCCACATTTCAGGTTGAAAACAGCTAAATCTCTCATTCTTCCTCCTCTTTTGGTTGGCACACACAAAAAGACATCAGAGCCAACATCTGGTCAGGGGTGGGCCAGACAGTCTGTTTTCAATACAGCATAAATCACAATTTAGTTCTTCTCATTTACATGTCTTTCAGTTGTTGTTTCCAGACAACTGAGCCAAAAATACTGACACAGCCAGTTTCAAGACTGATCCACTTCAGAGCCTCGTTTTAAAAGTATGTGGTGTGAAAAATGCCAGCTTGATGTGAACATGAGGTCAAAACAGGAAAAAAAGATTCTGCTCTTACTCACAGTCACTCACAGGAGGAGAAAATATATCAGACAGAATCAAAAGTAAAAGGAGAGGAATGATATGTGAGGGAAAACTAAGACGAGTACAGCGGAGTAACTGAGCTCCAAAAGGCAGATGGGGAGCGAGGGATAGAGAAAGTGAAGGGTTTAGGGTTTCATGCTGCTGTGCACGGATCAGCATGATGCATGCACGATGGGTAATTCAATTACAGGGAGGGAGAGTTAGAAGAGGGGGAATTCAGAGAAGAGAGAAATGGTAAGAAAGAAGGACAGGATGAAAGATGGAGAAGCAAGGGGAGGAAGCATCAGAGGAGATTAGAGGAAGAGAGAAAGAGATGATGAAACATGGAAGAATCACTTTGAAAACCTATAAGAGTGAAACAGAGAAGGAAAGAGGCCGAGTTGGGTTTTGAATAAAGGAACTGAGAAACTGAAGCAACGAGCAATCCCTTGAAAATAAGGTCATACTGCAGCAGAGAAATGCCCCTTTCCTCTTTTGTTAGTCTCTCGCTCGTCTCTCTTTCGCTCCTATTTTCACTCTCTGTCCGTCTCTCGCAGTCTCTCACCCATCTCTGCCTGTGCCAGCGTTAATTTGCCCTGGCATTGTGTGGCTCAGCGTCTACCTCTGGGGAAAAGCTCGCTCTGAACAGGTGGTGGTTTCTAATATCACACACACACAAATAAACACACGGCACATCTTGCCAGTTCATAAATGTACAAACACAGGGCTCACCGACATATGGTGCACAATGCACTCAATTGTGGTAAGAGGGACAAGCTGTGTGTGTTTATGGTTATTGGATTTGGATGGACAGTCAGGTCTTTAATAAGTATTTCTAGGACTGTGCATGAAGCTATGAGGACAACTAGTATTACCACCTCACGTTTGTTTGCATCTGTGAACCAACCAAGTTGCAATTACAGATGGTGCTGCAGAGAAACTACAAATTCCAAGAGGGGATGCTTTAAGGGCTGCACACGTGGTGCGTTATTTGCACCCTCAAATACATTATTTAGATAGATTAGATAAATACAGTTCAAATTTTGTAACACAGCAGCGTGCACTGCATGCCATGTGATTAGGAACAACCAATCACAGTCGACAGATATCTTTTCTTTCGTCGACAAATATCAGTCTGTGATAAATATGACGAGGGTGATCATATTAGTGCAGAGCTATCCAGAACTTTACATCTGTCCCACAGATAATATTTTTGGCCTAATACACACTTACAAAACAACTCTGGATGAAGATCAGCTCTGCACTCAGGCTATGATCCGGTGCTGGTTATGGTCGCTTAGCAACCTCAGATGCAACCTGCCTCTGCGCCCTTGAAAAGTGGCACAGAGTCGGCACAAGTTGTGCCCAGCACCTGAACTCACATTTTCAAGGTCGTTAAAGACGCAGCATTTGTATGGCACCTTACACACATCTTAAACGCGGCAGGACAGAAGACAGTTTCACAGTGGACACCCAAAACTAGTGTCACCAAGAGAGTCCTGCAGACTGATGCAGAAGTTGCATCGTCTTTGTTCCCTTGTTAAAAAGCCAGTAGGATTCATTTATTGGGGCTTTGATTGTGGCAGAAGAAAAGCTCTGCGGCAAACAAATGATTATGATACTTATATGTTTTATTCAACAAGATAATCTTCTCAGATGAATAACACTTTTAAGATTTTTGAAGCCTAAATGCAATCACCAGAAGTAAGACACTGATGATAGTCGATAAACAAACCACACCACGGTCAGCATAACATAACATCAGTACCACAACAAACCTGTAAAGCCCTCTTCAGCATGATGACGTTATGTGATCTCACTTAGCTACTTGTTAGCAGCCGCCTTTTTTTTTAAGACAGCTAAAAGCTTTAAAACTCAAGCGTGAGGTCTTTACTGACATGTCTTGGGACAAAGTGTGAAAATGTCTCACGCTTGTGTTACCCACAGACCTTATTTCAGGCATCTATTGATTCATCTAATGAAAAGTTATTAAAAAAAAAACACTGACTATAAGATGAGAACCAGGAATACTAAAATGCTAACTCATTTCCAGGTTTTAGGACTCATTCTTGCAGCACTCTATTTAGTTTCCTAACGTCTCCCCTTCTGCTCCTGAGTTACGACGTTGAATAATGACTGGAAAAGTGTTTTTGCAGAACATCATGATAGCTGACCTTTGACCTTTTGGCCTTAAAAACATTTAAAAATCATTTTATCCTGTTAGATATTTGTGTAAAATGTTGTTTTATTTTACTTCATTGCAAGAAAACATGTTTTCTGAGGTCACAGTGACCACAAAAATCTGATAACTTCAACATTGAGTCCAATTGAACGTTTGTGCCAAATTTGAAGAAATCCCCTTAAGGCCTTCTTTAGATAATGCGCTTATGAGAATGAGACAGATGTAAGGTAACAATCAACCTTTGGCCACCAAATTAAAATCAGTTAGTCGCTGAAACCAAGTGGACGTTTGTGCCAAATGTAAGGAAATTTCTACACAAAGTTTTCAAAATATTGTGTTCATGAGCGTGAGACAAAGCAGGGTCACGCTGACCTTGACCACCAAAATCTAACCAGTTCATTGTGAGCCCAAGTGGACGTCCGTTCCAAATTGGCAGAAATTCCTTTCAGGTATTCTTGAGATATTGCATCCATGAGAATGGAAAGGACAAATAAAAAAATCATACCTCTGGCCACAGCTATCACTGGTGTGAAAGCATGAAAATCCTAAACTGTGCTCTATTTCAAATACTGCACCTGCATTTAGGTATTTTCCTTTTAATCTACAAGCAAATAGGAACCAATGAGCCATGAAGCATCATCTGGTAATGGAACGCCTCCCATTCCAGCCTGTCAACCTATGTGTACGTCCAGGTGATAAAGCACCCTGCGGGACATTATGGAAATCCCCCTAATCATCATTCATGGAGGATTCATCATGGTGTTGTCTCGTGGAGGCCGGGCTCTGCTGATATACGGCTGTTATTCCGTAATCTGTCCATGAATCCTGCTTTATACTCCCTGCTTTGACTGCAGAGGTCCCGTGGACTGGCTCCACGCAACTTATTTATTCATCTATTTCCTGGTGCAGTTATTTACAAACTGCGCCCATAATTGCTGAGATTGAAATGACTCAATAACAGCCTGCTGTGCCGTCAACAAAGCGCTCTCAGGACCCATGTGGGAAACGGCCATTGAGCATTTTGTCTTTATCGCTAATCCTCCTTTAGCTTTCTTTTTCTCCCCTGGGAAGATCCAATTGAAGACGAAACCATTTCAAATCAAGGTTTCATTTGACTTCAGACGATCAGTCAGCCCTTAAAGGTCCATATTTCTGTTTTAAAGGCAGTTATTTGTGACAACATTAGGGCTGTAGTCAACCAAAGAAAATCTTGGTCGACTAAAGTCGCACATAATCTTCAACTAATCGATTAGTCGTGGGGAAAAAAAAACCAAAACATCTGCACGTTATTTTTACTTCTGCGGTGGTGTGTCTGTGTCACTCTGCAGTTACACTCCAAAACACTAGTCGGCGGTGGAGGACTGTGTTAAGTGCTGTAAAGTTTAGGTCAAATCAAACTTTATTTATATAGTTGATTCAAATCTCACATTAAACACACATTAAACATGGCTTAATAGAGACAATTTCAAACACAAGTACACAAATTGGCTTCACTATAAATCGCAGAACTGACAGACAAACACTTGTCTTTATCTGGACACATTTCCCCTCCCAATACAACAACAACAGCTAACGTTATTAGCAGAAGTCTATGGCATTTTACATTGTATAAACTAGCCTAGTGTCTAGCAATCTTTTCCTCTTCTCATATAAAACCAGGGACAACAGCAACATGTAACAAAGGTAACGGCACATAGTTTGGCTCCATTACAACTCACAAGATTCACTGACAAAACAACTGTCACACTAAACACGTTTTCCAAACAAATACAACATGCTAACGTTATTAGCACAGCGATTATTCGACTAATGAGAATTTGATCGGACGAGAGCATAGCGACCAAATAATCGACTAGTCGACCAGGAGACTACAGCCCTAGACAACATGTCATGACAGATGTTTTACTTCAAATGTTTAAATATCTGTGGAAATCACAGTTTTAACTTGATGCATATACCAGTATTATCCAGTACACTGCAATGAGTTAAAGTTGAAGAAGAAATCAACACTATAACGAGACACGTGGATATTATCACCACAGCAACTGCTGATCTCCTGCAGCCGATACTGTCTCATTTCAACATGAGATGTTGGAGAACTCTTGACCTGATTGCCAGAGAACTGTTGTAACATGACACTAGTACACTGTGTCCAGTTCAGGGCAGCTTTAACATTGGTTGCTCTAAAACAGACGTGAGCACGCAGCCCTGTTGCAAGAAAAAAATGTCGTCAATTTACATTTCTGGGAACCAGAAATTTGCATGTGTTCATACGTAACATATCAACTTTTCTAAAGTGACGACGTACATGAACTGACTCTGTAATCAGAAGGTGGAGGGGATGGTGGATGGTGTGACTTCTAGGCAAGACACCTGCCAAGCTGCAGAGCACTGTTCAAGACCAACAAACAACAAAACGGGTTGTGGTTCTGCGAGGCATTGCTTTCTTTCCAACGGCTTTTTAGGCACAAAAACCAATTACTTTTAACCAAAACATTGCTGCTTTTCCCAACTAAATATTGGCCCAAAAAGCGGTTGCTTTTTACAGAGAAATTGCCGCTCCTCCTGAGGGGATCGTGGCCTGAAAAGTGTTTGTTTTTTATGGAAGCATTATTTTTTATCACGGAGATTGTGTCCCCTAACCGGGTAATTTAAGCCAAAACATGATCTTTTCTGAACCACAACCAAGTGGTTTTGTGCCTAAACCTGACCACACATTAACCTCATATCTGCTTAGAGGAAGAGGAAAAAGAAGAAGAAAATTCAAGCCCTATGGACTGGGCTGCTGCCACCCAAAAAAGTTGCGAACATAACAACTGTAACATATCCATGGTTTGCAGAAACAATGCCAACATTTTTTGTGGCGGTTAAGTTGAAGCAGGAATGTCAGATATTGCAATATGATTTGCCTTTCTAGTGGGAATGTTATATTAAAGCATGCTTTTTCCTGGGGTCTGTACCAAACAAGCACATTCCCTTATGTCTGCAATATGATTTGTAGGCTGGTCCATCTCTGTAGCACCATGAGTTATTGCACACATTTACCTTTATCAAAAAACTGCAGCTCTTGCAGTCTGGATATCACACTAAGCCATTTTGTGTATTTCAATAATACTTCAATTAATGGTGCAGCCCTAATTGACAGGTAAGTTTACACCTGCATTTCACTGCTGTCTGGTTGTATGTTTCAAGTCTGTTAAACTTGTGCCCCTGGAGAACACGTCTACATCCCTCCAGAGTAAAAGGGTAAACCCTTGGTGGTCACAAAAACAAGATTCCCTGAGGGTGTTCAGTGACTCACTTAAGGTGTCAACAAAGTAATAGTACACTGATGATGATCTTGCAGATTACAACTTGATCTGAACTCAAAAGGCATCAGTAAGAAAAGAAATGATAATTACATTTTAAAGTGCAGTTTTCTACTGAAACTCTTTCAACTAACTATAAAAAATCCCTGAGTACAATACTCACGGTCTTACACAATGGTTTTCGAAGTTGACATAACGATGATGATAAAGTACAATATATTTTGTAGCCCTATTTAAATTAAGGAGATGCACTGAGTGAAACCAGAGATGTGGAGGATCTATAAGATCATTACCATTTGAAGTCACATTAAAACTGCAATTAGAGTCTTTATCCTTTTAAACATGTTTTTCTGAGTGAAACTATGCGAGTGAAGTAATGAGAAGGATTTGGTCCAGTTCTCCAGATTTGATTGGATTACTCAACTTTCTGTATCTCGGAGAATAAAAAACAAGACAGAGCTGCAGAGGACTGGAGAGACTGTTTTCTACAACTGAAATCCCACATACACCACCTACTAAATATTCCTCTGTGAGCTACTACGACCCAGGAGCTCACAGTCAAGTGTTTTGTAGAGGTGGTGGAGAAGAAACATTTATGTGTGGATACCGATATGACTATGTTCACGATGAGCCACCAAAAATCTATTTTACAGGAAGAAGAAAGACAGGGACGTTGATACATAAATACACACAAAAAATGCAGTATGTTTGGCATGTATCTAAAGATCAGGAGTGGGGGAAAATAATCGATTCTCAGAGGCATCGCAATGCAGATGTGGACGATTTGGCATCGATTCACAAATGTCAATAACTGTCTAAATGTTTATTAATAACATGATGTTGATGGAACTAAAGAGGCAGAACTCAAACGCGAGCTCATAGCAGCACCCGGACAATCTACAGCACAGAGGCGCTAGAGTTAACTTGTAATTCATTTTCACAAAAGGCAGCAGTTGCAAATCTGTTTTAATTAACTGTCAACATATTTACATTTGAGAGACGAACGTGAAGTATATGGTGAACGCTTTCTACGGCATCACCCAGAGACGAATGTTAGCTGGGCAGAGCAGTAACATAAACAAACAAAACCTGACCAACACACACTGCAGCATTAAACAACTTCAACCAACTGTGTGGTGAAGAAAGTAACTCTGCACTCTGCAGTCTGTTTCACATCACAAACCCTGCGTCCAGTCCTCTTGGCGTCCTGGATTTTCTGGAGCTGAAGGTGCAGCAGAGAGGCTGCTCTCCACTAGGGCTATGACCGAAATCTCATATCACGATATAGTTCATTTCATATCCCGATAACGATACATATCACGATATAGCACATTTTAATCCAATGGAGAAAAAGTCATGCTCTCTGCGGGGCTGAGCCTTCAGTGTGTGCAGCGCAGCAGAGACAGACAGCGGAGTTTTATAAACTTGTTATGTTATTGTAAGTGCCGTAAAAGCTTTGAGAATTAAAAAGCCAAGAAGAGGAATTTATCAATGAGATCCGTGCAAAAGATGGACAGACTCCAAATGATGAAAAATATTGCCGTACAAAGTATAATTTGCGTCACAACGATATAAATGATAGAGCAAAATATGCAACTATAGACATTTTTCTCTCGTCACACAATATATATCGTCATATCGCACAGACCTACTCTCCACTGATGGAGACGTTAAAACAACACAGCAGAACACGCTGCCTCCCCCTCATATTGTTATCCCCATACAGGCAGTATGACTGTGAGGTGCTTTAAATTCTATTAATTAATGCAGTTAACTTGTATGTAGCATGTAGTGGGGGGCCGCAGGCTTGAAGTGAACCCGCAGCCGCTGCAGCAAGGACAACGCCTTTGTATATGGGATGCCTGCGCTACTCACTAAGCCATTGTTCAACCGATTATTTCATTAACGTCATTTATTTAAAAGGGACAGTGCACAGCTACGTAGCTAGACCAGTTAGCTATAAGCTAATTTTTATCTGTAACTGAATCGAGTAGTGAGGTGTCTGAAGATTATTACAGGGATCCAGGACTGGAACTCGTGACCTATTTATTTATTATCATTTTCCTCTTTGTGTTGCAGCCTCTGCCACCACACACTTGCCACCAAAATTATCTAAGATTCTCGTTAATTACCCAGGTTCATGTCATTGTCACCGACGTCTCTAAAGTGGAGCTGATGTTGCGAGTTCATGTTTGGTTTAGTAGTCCCGTCTCTTTGAGCCGCTGCACTCACATAACACACAAAGTAACAGAGACTTGGCAACGCCGACTCTCAACATGACGACCACAGTAAACTCAGCTCATCTGTCGACATAATTGATCAAATATCATCATTTCTTGTAGCTCTCGGGCTCAAGGACTTAAAGCCTGGAGACAACTAATTAAAATTTTGCAAAGAAGTGTCAGCGAGATCAACTGCTGAAAATGTTTTTCCATTTCAAAACTGACATCTGAATTCCTCGAGCTCAAGCACCTTTAACAACCTGAGAAACGATCAGACAAATACAGTAACATAAAAGAAGTTTTCCTCGTCTTGTTGCTCATGAAATATTTTAAAATTAACTTTCTGAAAATAATTTGATGACAGTGTGATTCCTTACACATTCTCTGTTTGAACTGCTCTGATCTGAGATCGAAGCTAGAGATCACGTTTCCTGGATAAAATGAAATTGAGGATGATACTAAGTGGGGTAGAAATTGAAGATTGCACTTGAATAGATCCCTGTTGTGGTCACAGTCGCTCGATAAAAAGTGCATTATGTGTGATGTAAGACGCCTTACACCATATCTGTTTGGATGGATTCAACCTCCTCTGAAAAGGTTCAGTCTCTCCCAAAGGGAGCGAAAATGATCAATATATCCATGTCCAGTGGCAGTGAGTGCAGAGGTTCAACAACCAGGAGGCTGAGGAGGCAACTGAAATGACTCTGTCTCCACACTCGGCAAAGGCTCAGACAAAATCACTTTTTTTTTCCCACGAGACTGAAAGCTTGTGGCTCATAACTGTAATTAATGATGCAATTTGCCAGTTTCTCCTCGATATTTAATCATTTGTCCGAACATGAAAAATCAGTGCGACTAGAAATTACAATTTCAGAAAACTGTCAATAACACCAGCATCTCTGCATCGAGGAAACAGAATGTAACTGAGCCAGTGAACGGAGCATGACCACAATCTGTAGCTCATCATCAGGCCGACCTCGGATACACACAGCAAGAAACTGATAGAGAATCTGCTGCAGTGGGAGGCATCAGATTATCCAGAGATGTTCACCTGATTCTGGCTATTCATTTAGGGCAGACTGGGGGGAAGCAGAGGACAGATATGGAGGGAGACTGCTGGGCTGGATGACGGTGACTATGTTTACATGCACCAAATAGTCCATTTTTCTATAAAGCTGTTTACATTGCTAATGAAAATGAGTATTCCACTAACATTTCCTATTACATGCAGCCATGCATACACTGATTAATGTGTCCTACGGAAAATGAATGAATTTTCCGTTCGGTGACGGACTCGTTGAAATGCGCAAAAACACCTTTCTTCTTTCATTCCTTCAACCACCTTCTTGAAAAAATAGTTGTTATGATAATTGCACATATCCCACAACCTTTTAATATCTAAAGGCCAAAACACACCGGCGGCCAACGCAACGCAACGCATCAGAAAATACGCCCCTATTATTTTCAATTTCGGCACACCTGGATGCGCCACCCTGCAGTACTTTATGCCATTGTCCTATTTCTAGCCTTGCCGCCCCTGGACTTAAATGCATTTTCCCCCACTTGGTCTCTGCTTAAACACACCAGCTCCCATAGCAGCTCCTGTTCTCTGCTCCTGTGGCAGCTTGACTCCTCTCCTCACCATGAATGTATAAAGAGAACTCTGAAGCTGTTGCCGTGTCTCGTGTGTGACAAAGAAAAGATGAGGAGAGACTCGTTGTTGAGGTGGAGAAATATCCCGAGCTAAATGACCCACAATCTCGTCATTATGAAGACAGTGGTCTAAAAGATACTTCCTGCTGAGTCACAGCTCTGGAGATCGGCTCTTCAGGAGATAAATCAGATTTAATTAGGGGCTGTCCACACATGATTTTAAGCTAATGCAGAGGTGGAGGAAGTACAGATCTGTCAGTAAAAGTAGTAATAACTTTGCGTGGTTGTCTGTTTATGAGCTGCAGCGCAATGCGTCCAGTGTGTGCTAGGAGCGACACTTGACGGGCAACACATGACAGCACCGTTGTGTTTTTAGCTTATGTCTTTTACAATGATGCTATTTTACTATAATGCTGTCCTTTCATCCTTGCCCAGCAGATTTAACAGCTTAACCTCTAAAAACAATGGTCGTTCACAAATGGCCTCATGTGACTCTAACGACTCCAACGGCCACCGTTGCAGCAGGAGTTTCTACGACCGTTGCTGACACACCTTTGGAGCACTAATGAACCAATGACATCACTGGCCTTGTAGTCTCTATATACAGACTCTACATTCAGTGAATGTAGAGTCTGTAGGCAAACCCCGGAGATCTTGCCTCCGGAAGAAGAGCTGAAGAGCCCTGGTTTCCAGTTGTAGGCTGTTTGTAGTCCGCGTGATATTGACCAATCACGTTTGAGCCGGCTGCAGTTGTTGCCAGGTTAAACGGTCCGTGCGGTGAACTAACGAGGCAGAACATAATTGGCGTCACTGCAAACTCTGAATCCATCGCAATGGTTCAGCATATTTACTTATATATAAACGGAAGTCGGAAACGGAAATTCGCCTCCTCCGCCCAAACCAAACCGGAATGCCAAAAAATCGGGGGTCTGCCCCCATCAGCTGTATTCGAATACAGCCGATGGGTTCCGAGAATGTTGGCCTTGTGAAGACCTCCTCGGAGGTTAAATACCTGGGTTGCCTTGAGATAACTATGACCTGGATAAATGAGAATATCCACAGGCATGTTTACAATACAGGTTTTCCCACATATTCATTTATTTGTGGGGGCCCACTGCAACAAAATACCACTTTATTCATTGCACCACACTCTCAGAGCGCAGAGCGTAGGCTGCTCTGAGCACAGACGGGCAGCAGAACACCAGGCACAGCAAAAGTAAAACTTAACCATTCTTTAAACTGGGTCTAAATCTGGGTCATGCATCTCTGCACCAGCCTTGCAAATTGTTGATGAGTTGGTTTGTGTACCATGGCACTGCACAGAGCTGACTGTAAAAAGCGAGAGGCTGTGTGTCGCAAACGGAATATCCCACGTCTCAAGAGGAAAATGCTTCGTCAGAAAAAGGGCTAATTCTGAATATGCAAACTGAATATGCTGTTCACACGACCCATATCAAATTCAGCACTGTCATACTGGAATATCTGTGTTCATGTAAATGTAGCCAGTGTGTCTTTGCCGTTCTGGAAATAGCAGCTTGACATCAGAGCAGAGGAGCTGAATGTTTTTTTTGACAATGACGTGGTCTGTGTGTCGAGTAAAGAAGACAAAGGTACATCATCCTCCAGCTGGGCTACAGGGCTACATAACTGGACAAATGCAGCGTGCCTTCTTCTCCCAGGCGATCGGGAAAGATGAGAAAAGGGTGTTCACAGTAAAACAGCCAGGAGTCCAAAGATCAGCTGTTCCTTATTTAAGGGAAATAAATGTCAGTAGGCTCCAGCGCAATCAGTTTTACTCCGGACTGCCTCTTAGATCTTAAGCCGGAGAGCTCTACAGCCGACGGCAGTTTTGTTTTGCTTGTAGCGCACATACTCTCACAAGTGGGAATGCACGACTAGGAGATCAACTAGGAGATCTGCAAAGCCCCATTATTTAGCAGCAAGGTGTGTAGCTGGTCTCCGGCTGACTTAAATATAAGCAGAGTGCGTGTAAGGAAGTTAGGAAGATGTCAAAGTCCAGTAAAATCCAAAACAGAGCTTTGAAACAATCTTTAACCACCAGGTAAATGCAGGTGCTGCACGGCTCCACAGTCTGATCCACATCTATATGCTTCCTTCTTCTCTTCTGTGTCATAAAATGCAAGCTCAGGCTAAAGCAAATGAGGCAAACCCACACACGTGCGCAACATCTCTGTTCATCGAACCATGCAGATCTTAATATTTGGCCCCATTTGCAACTTACAACATCCTCAGCAATAATTGGTGAGGTGAGTGCACAGTCTTGATGGACGTGGTGATGAATATTGATGAACGACCCCAGGATGTATGCATGAAACTGCAGGCTGCTAATAGGAATTTAACAAAGAAGGTGGCACCAGCTGCCTGCCTTCCAAGAAGCATGACAGAGAGAGACAGAGAGGCAAAGAAACAGAGCCGGTGACAGACAAAGAAAGCCAGTAAATTAACTCGGGTGAATCACTGGAGGCAGTCATTGGAAGTGAAGAGGCAGAGGAGAGGGTGAAAGAAGGCAAGGGTGAGGAGAGGGAAGGACAGACCAAATGTAGATAAGACAAAAGAGAAAGGGGAAGGATGGGACGAGGGGAATTAGGCCAATTTTCTTTGGGGATTTACAGATTATAGTTGGGTCAGAGGGACAGATGGAGAGCAGAGAGTGAAATCTGTATGACATGGAGAGAATTCTTGAAATGAACACACACACACACACATATATTTAAAGAGCCAACACACAGGCACTGGATGGAGCTATAGCGTCTAGACTGGGCTCTCGATCCTCCTGTCTCCACAAGGAGAGATGCTGTGCAGCTGTGCCACCAGAGATGGGTTGGAGGGAGAGAGGGAGCGAGGGAGGTGGGCAGAATCTGGATGAAAGAAGAAAATAAGGGGTTGAGGTGAGTGAGAGCAATCAGAGAGGAGAGAGACAGATTAAATCAAAATGAGGATGGAGCTGGAAAAATGGAGGCGCCACAGAGAAGAGCAGGCAGAGATGTGAGATGTTGAAAAGCCAAATGGAAGAAGGGTTAAAAGACAGAGCAGGGTTTTGCTCCTCTAAATGATACATACTGAGGTTTTGTGGGGACACATTAAATTCTGCTGAGGGAGCAGAAGTGCGTTCGTCCCACCAGAGATGATGAAGTGTGGCCGAGCAGTTGTGGCTCATCAAAGCCCAATAACATGAGCACAAGTGGCACAATACAAAAGCCAGGTTCATTAGAAAGATGGGTGGGTGGGATGAGTGACAGAGGAAGTGGGTGGTGAAGAGGGCAGTGTGAGAGGAGAGGAGTGAGACTGAGGACCAGCTCACACCAGCTGTTATGGCAGGAATATTCTGCTGTTTAATTCAGCTGGAATGTAATTGTCACATATCAGTCTATAAAAACTCAGCGTGTGATAATGTAGCTGCTTCCGATACTGAACCGTGTATTCACTGGTCACTTCCTGCTGCTCCGAGAGCTGAAAACACGCCACCCACCATCACTGCCTTTGTTCCTTTACATGCAGTGTCATGCCATTCAACAAACGCACCGTTTTCTGAAGCTCGTAATTTCTGTTTTGTTGTGATTGCATCAGGTTAAACTCTATGATTATTTTAGAGTCTGTGGTTAAATGGATATGTATTGAATAGCCCTTCCTATGTCCCGCCTTTTTCGCTCTATTCTCCAGTAAGAATCAAGCAAGCTTCAGCAGAATTTCAGACAACTTTCCCCTTCCTGTTGTACCAAAGCCCCCAGTAACAGCAACAGGCTTTGAAGCCAATTTCACATAGTGGCCAAACGTGGAATTACGACTTCCAGGTCTGTCATGTGACACCACCGGGCCCAAAAAAGACTTCCTATAGACTTACACTGGGAAAGAAACATCTGTAAATGATTTGTTTCTCGACTAGGATTTGATCTATTCAGTCCGATAACACTTCAAAAGTCTAAAGACCAGTTCAAAGATTTTTTGGCTTCATGTGCCACTGAGCAACTTTCATAGGAATAAACAGGTCCCGCCTCCAACGCTGTATCCAGTTTGCTTTAAACATCCATGACATCAGCCAGTTTGCTTCCTCCGTATTTCTGTGGCCACATTAAAAAAGATTTGGAATAGGACAGAAAGGTTGCTGAAATATTTCTAAATATTAAATAGTGCTGGCAGAGCTAATGGTGTAAACCAAAGGGGAAGCAGAAGGTGGGCACTACGCTTCTGCGACAACCTGTCATGATTTCAGTGGTACCTGCTGTTTGAGCGCAGTGCAAAGTGGTGGCAATGAGTTAGCTGGTGGGATACACACATGCACGAATACACTAGGGATGGCACGATACCAAAAATTCAGTAGTCGGTGCCGACACCAGTAAAATTACACGATTCTCGATAGCAAAGTCGATACCACAGAAAAATCAACGCCCCAGTACAATAAATCAAACGCACCCCAACCACTGTGTTTCGGTTGTAGACGCGCATGCGCAGTCACGTACGGCTGAGAGCGAAATCCCTGATCGTTAGCTCACACGCAGCTTGTTCAAGCTGTTCTCTGTGTTGCTGAAATTAAACAAAATAACATGGAACGTATCTCATTATTTTAATACTGATTTTAACTGGGATATTTTTTGATGAACTGAATGACATTTAACGGAGTGTTGCACCCCGTCTCGAAGGCTGGGCTCATAGGACACCACCGGACTCTCTCCCAGGGGAGGGGCTGGGGGAGAGAGGCGGATGTCAAGGCTCCATCCAGCATGGACCAAAACACAGCACGGACGGTTCAGAGGCAATTCGGAACGATTTAAAAGCAATTAATGAACAGACAACGTGGTGTTTAAAACTGCATATATTGCTAGCAGACCTATTTTCTTTCCTATAGTGCGGCCATGACTAGTTCCGAATGTGGGCTTTAGCAGGCAGCCGCTGCCATGTGTAGTTCTACTTCCTCGTCACCCCCTCGCTCTGAATGTAGGCATGCACTGTAACGCTATATGGCATATACTGCCCCCATCAGTTCCGGAAGAGTCATAGCACCAATTCTTATGCTGGTATCGGTTCTTCCGGTTTTTCAAAAAATGAGTATTGCCGTTTTTTTTTCTCCCATGGAATCGAAAGGTATCTCGAGTCTCATGACATCACTAGAATACACACAGAGGGAGTGTGACTTCATTCCCTGTCCAGGATGCCATTATTTCACAATACCTTCACAGAGCAAAGAATGGTTTGCTGCCACATTAATGCACTGAATGTTGCATACATGAATATTTGTAGCCAGAAAATATCAAGGCTAACGTTACTTTGTTTATTTTATCTCTGTACAGCTATGTGTCGGCATAAAGTAGCGTAATTTGGGTGTTATTTATTTGGATATACACGGCGTAACTGTGAATATATCCTTCCATCTCATACTGTAGTCCTTGCTGTCCGCTTCTTGGGGGTTTATAACCTGACGCACAAAAATAAAGGGCCACAGTGTCTATTATAATTATAAACATTGGGGCTCCCAGCTAAATGAAACCAGTGTCGCCATGTCTCTCTTTGCCGAGCTTGTTCAACCTAGCAACAGTAACAAAGTGGGACTTTGGATTGCTTGATTGCAAATATATTGTGTGATAGCAAAATAACAAGAACCTGAGAAGACTGAATCTTAAAGGTGTCTCCAATCTCAGAGCAGAATTCATTAATCAATAAGACAGAGCTGCAGACTCAGCAACATGGAGAAAATTCCCCAGCTAGATGAAGCAGAGTGGCATGGCCCCTGGTAAAATCTTAACCAGCGCCATCACACTTCTCCCGATCTCATTAGACAACCCTACTGTGCACAAGATTATGCTTATGGTGGATATATCTATTAATATCCACTGGTTGTTCAGGTTATGTCACCGACTGTGGTGCCTGGAAAATAGAGCATTTTCACCATCTTCTCACATCCTTAAAAGCTGAGCCTATCCCTTGTAGTTTTTGGCTCTCGTCTCTGTAACTGGTGTAGTTGCCTTATAAATAATTCTCTGTCAGTCTGCACCGGAGTCAGCCAGTTTATTCTGTGGCACAGCTCATCACTAGTTCTCCAGAGAGAGGCCTTCAGAGAGTTCCTGCTGCACGGTGGATGTTGGCTCGACGAGAGGTTAGAATTTGTTTTGCAGCTGTAGTGGACAGAGACGGCACAGTCTTTGTTTGGACTCCATGATTCTGTGCATACCACTGCAAGAGTAAAGCAGCAGACAATTTACATAGTGGTCAGTGAGAGCGGCTCAGCCTTGTTTCGCAAACACTGTGTGTCAATGTGGCTGTAATATGAGCTGGAGAGCCACGACAAACAGAGAAAAGCTCCTCTGAAACTCTAAAGATGCAAATAAAACGCAATTATAAAGCCAGTCTTAGAGGTAGGCAGAGCACACCAGCTCTCTGTTTTGCACACAGAGCACTCAAATGAGACTGTCTTCTTATTTAGCCAAAGAAATAAAACACGAGATAATTACAGGCCTTAATTGCTTCATCAAACTGAATAAAAGAACCCACTTCTTTATGTGGCTCCTCTCTAGAAGTGTTGGCATCCTGTCCAGACACGTAGATACATCTGTTGTCTGGAGAGCAGGGGGTTAATCTCTTAAACTCCGGGTTGATTCTGTGCCAGATAATGTGGACAAAACCTTTGAACGCTGCTATAGATCTTTCACTTGACTTTCAGGGAAAGTTGAAATCCATGAGGGACTGAAAGCAAAGATGGCAGCGCTATCAGTGTAAAAAAACTGCAGACACCTGCCTTCAATATAAGCCACTGTAAAACTAAAGGATGCAACTGACAGTATAGTATGAAAGCTTATGTATCACTTTGAGTTCTTGAAAATAAGAACCATGCATATGGAAAAGCAGGATGGTGTGGAATTATGGTATTTGCACCACAAAGACTGATACATGTTGTCTGGAGAAGAGTGTCTACAAACTGAGCCGGCCCAAAAGCTCAATGACACATGAGGAACAGCAGAAACAAAGAATTCAACCCTTAAAAGGTCCAGTGTGTAAGATTTACAGGCAGTCTCACTGTTGGAGGGTTTATAATCCACTTCCATTTCTCATTAGTTGGTTTGGAACGCCGCTTAATGTGGCGGACACTCTGCCTGAACACGGGAACAAAGTGTCGGTGGATAGGTGGAGGATGTAGGGGGCAGTTTGGGAAAGGGCCATAAATAAGGCAGTTTCAAACCAGTTTTTCTCCTGTGCTGTTTGGCATGTTGGAGACAGCCACTAGCCCAGCACCTGCTGAAATGTGTTCACCTTCTTTCTGACCCAGGCATTCAGGAGGTTTTTACAAGGAGCCGAATTATCCACAGATGTCTCTTCCTCTCCAAAACAAAACTGGTAAAAAAAAAAAAACAACTGAAAAAAGCAGTTTCACGGTACAAATCAGAGTTTCTCTGACACTGCACGTCACAGATGGCTCCATCTACAGTTTGGTTTCTGTTCTGGGCTGCTGTAGAAACATGGCGGAGCAACATGGCGATCACTTTAGACAAGGACTGACTCTCTATGTAGATATAAACGGCTCATTCCTTGGTAATGAAAAAGCAAAGATTGTTACTTTAAGGTAATTATATACTTAAGAAAACATACTCACTATATCATAATCAATTACTGCTAATACAGCCCACTAAATACTACACACTGGATCTTTAAAGATGAAACTCATGATCTGTGTTGGTAATAATATTAGTTTACCCAGTAAAGAGTAGTGAAACAAATTACTTGTAAAATCTCAGTAATATTTTTACAATAATATTAACTTTTTACAACGTAACTTTTGTTGTCAGAGAACTACAGGTTTGAAATCTATCAATCAATAACATACTGGATTCATTACTGTAATCGTCATGCATGCACATGCACTTGGAAGATGGAGACAGTTAAATCCAACAGCTGGAAATATTCCCATTACTTTGATGTTGTCAGGAGGAAAGATGACAAGAACACTTGTTCCAGGTAGTGGTACGAAGACTCTTTCTAACCTCCTGAAACACCTACGACTACAGACAGCACAACAACGTGAAGCTCCAGTAAATACACCCCACCAAAGGTGAGCTCTCTGGCAGAGGAGGATGGCTGTAGCCTCACTCTGGCTAATTTAATCATGGACAGCCGCAGGCTACAAGCAACAAGGGACTAATGAAGCTTGTGGCTGGATATGTGATGTACAAAATGTTATCTTCATGATCGACTCTCCGTCTTTCAGACAGATCCTTGGGGGAACATGCTGCTCACAGGCAGAAGCAGACCCTCAGGTAAAATATCATCTGCAAGCAATCTAGCTTTAGCTGCACTTCTCTGAGATTACCCTGACACACACACAGAGGTGTACATGCAAAAAGGGTGTAACTGAAAAGTAATATAAAGAGTTGCCTAATGAATTACTGTTGGCAGGGAGGAAAATGTAATATTACTTTTAAGAAGAGCAATGAGTGATGAATCTTTTTACCAGCCCAACACTGTCTGTGATGTAGTTTAGTTAAAGCAGCAGAATAATATACGTGCATTTATCATCTTAAATGAAGTTTTTAATGTCATCTGCACGGTCAAGAAGTCTGTGTTTGAAATCATGCCTTAGTTGTGGTGGGTGGACGGGGAGATGGGGAGATGGAGAGGTGTGGGTGTGCAGGTGAGACAGAGGATGAAGGAGAGCGCAGAGGATGTTTCAAAAGTGTAACAGCGCATTTTCTTGCCCTTTTATCACCTCCTGGTTCTGTCAGCGACCACAGAGGCTTACAAATCAATGAGAAACCCTGCTGCCTTCACCGGACGCACGCAGCACACACGTTGAATCCAAATCTGGTATGTGTGTAAGTGTGTGTGCGTTGAGTTATGTATTTGTGACTATGCAAGAGAGTACACGCTACTCTGTGTGGCTCGAACTCGTGGCCTGCTCCCACACCTCCAGAAAGCAGTGGCAGATCAATAGTAATTTCTTTTACCCCCAGCCTTTCCCAGTATGACCCACAGCTCCCAGAACGCCCTTGAGGAAATGAAGTGTATTGTTGTGTGGAGAGGCACCTTTTGTACTTGTGACAGGAGTTCAGAGAGGAGCTCTGATCCCTCTTGGTTTACGCTACAGGGGGCCGAGGAAGAAGAGGAGCTAAAATGGAAATTATGTAAGAAACCATTAGCCTTGTAACATGCCCTGACACACACACACATACACACACTCACATGTGCCATGGTGTACAGGCACCATCAACCACACAGATTCACACAGAATAACAATCACTGGCTTCTTCACAGGGAAGGTGAAGAGGAGAAACACCACACTGTGAATACACAGCTGAACACTTCCTGGTTTCAGCGGCTTCATGGTGTGTAGATGCAGCATATTGAGGTGATGAATGTGGCTGTGTTGTACTGTAACATGGATCAAATAAGGTGGAAACTGTGCATGTATCACAAGCTTTAATTATACTGAGCCATGTTGCATATCACCTGAACCAGATGAACTGGATTAGAGGTGGGCGATATGGCTGAATTTACCATGTGACAGTAAAAATGTGTCCAGTGGTAGAGAACCAGGAACCCTCTTGCTGTGAGGTGACAATGCTAATTGCTGCGCCGCCGTGCCGCACAGTAAATGTTAATTATATTACTATAATGCTCCAGGTCCGCAGACATGGATCAGAGCTTGCAGAGTGGAGGAGTGATAGCCGACAGCTCCTTGGACTGCTGGCTAATTTGTTTGTCAAAAAAGCATGCTCCATACCTTCGACTACCACGCCCTACTTTCAGAGCAGTGAACTCAAAGTGCCTGAAGCTGGTGCTGGTGCTGCAAGTGACAAATTAACGCCTTAGGCTGCACGTCAATTACTCCATCTCAAACACACAGTAGCCTACAATTCAAAAGTCGCCAAGCATTATTCAAACATCTCAGACTCAAACTCTACTCAAACATGGTTCCAGCCAGCTGGCATACATTACATGGAGGGAGAGATGGGACATTTTAAATTATTGTTCTCAGGAACTTTAAACTTTTTAACTAACATATAACATGATAGAGGACTTTGCCCATATCGCCCATAAACCTGCTTACTGAATTTCTTGGATTTGATGATCTGTTCATACTGTAAAGCTACAGTTAGCTTAGCATAAAGACTGGAAGCAGAGGAAAACAACTAGCCGGGCTCTGACCACCTCTAAAGGTGCTTTCACACTTAAACTGTTTGGTTCGGTTAAAACAAACTCAAGTCCATTTGGGCTGGTGTGAAAGCTGTCAGTCGAACCCTGGTGTGGACCAAACGACCAAACCAAGACCGCTTGAAAAAGTGGGTCTCAGTCGGCCTCCAAACGGACTCTGGTGCGATTTGTTTGTGGCGTGAAAGGAAACGAACCAACCACAGAATTTTATGACAGCAGATGTGTGATTTTACCAACAGCTACACCCAAATTAAATCATTAAATCTGTCTGTCATCTCATAACTGATCCTGATAAAGGCCACGAATATCCCATAATCTATTTATGCTAATGCATACATGTAACCACGGTAACACATATGCACGTCAGTGTGGGTATTTTCCCTGATTAAAAAACTGTTAAAACTGCCATGATTGCATCTGACGCCGTGTACTTTTGTTCATTATAAAGTGTGTGACAGTGATCCCACAGTATTAAGCCCCAAATCATTACTGTACAAGACGCCTTCTTTTCATCCTGTCTCCATGTTACTCTATTGATCTGCAGTCTATTTATAGCCCACTAATAATGCTTACAATCTGTTATTTCTCTATGAGCTCTGCCACCAAAGAACATAAATATAAAGACTGTGGAGGGATTAAAGTGCTGCTGTGGAAACTCCTGTCAGACACCACAATTTCATTTCCCTGCGTAGGTCCTGATGATGCAGGATGACAAACACAAAAACTGTCCAATCGATGAGTTACTGGTCAGTTGGTAAAACTTCATGTTTACTCCTCTTGGTTTGTTTGCAAAAAGTCAGTGTGAACAGGAACCGAACCAAAATGCAACGATGGATCATTTCCCCAGACTACAGCGTGCAGAGATGAGCCGTGATGGCGTTTTTGCTATCAGAATTTGGAAATATTACTTCAACACAAAGTTCCACATCAGATGCAGCCATCTTGGTCGTTCTCCATAATACAGTGGTGCTCTTCTTTACTAAGATAGGTTCATGCTTCCCGTAGTGTGCCCTGTACAAGGGTGGACAAACCAAACATGACATCATCACTTATTTTGTGTGAAGCACAAAGGCTCCCCAAGTCGTCAATCCTCATCTCTCATATTAGATAAATGGCTGTGATTGGCCGGGGCCATCTGAGGTTTGCTGGAAATCTGAACGGTAGCGGGAGCAGACACATGATCTGACACAGCAAATAAAACCTGAGCTTGCAGATTGGTCTGGTTACCTGGCTAAAATTAGACAGTAAATCGAAGAAATTGACAGATTGAACCCCAGTGACTGCGCCCGGGCTTATTGAGCTGCAGGCAGTGTCACATGTGTCCACTTTAATCACCTTTAAGATGCTGTGATCTGAGTCCCAGTAGACTGGAAACAATATAATGGTCGATACCTAAGCCTGTAAATTCAGAGGGTAAAGTGGCATTATTGCTTTGTTGCAAAACACAGAGGAGCGTGTACATATGTAACACATACAGTACATAACATGGCTGCTGAAGTGAAATCAATCTGTACAGAATCAATACATGAGAGCACAGAAGGAGAGAGATAAGTGAGCAGCTCTTACTGAAGTCAGAAGATGCTTGCAAACAATTATTGGTCAGTATCATTCAAAGGATGTGTCACCTGTCAGGATCACATCTGTTTTACAGTGATGGTCGTGATGTATTGAGAGAGCCAGTGGACCACACTGTGACAAATCCAGATGTTTCTGAAGAAGCATGGATGTATGTCAGGGCTCCTAGTTTCTAGTTTCATGCCGGAGATGCCACCTGCAAAGCAGTCCTGCTGTTTGCTCAAACGAGGCGACACAAGTTTCACAGAGACGACTGTGTACTTGAATACTTTCAAATCTTGTAATACACTCACAAACCCTCTCCTCGTCCTCTCACTGTGTCTCAATCCTGCTCTGCTTACTTGTTGCTGTGGAAACGTAATTTTTGGGTTAAGATCCTCGTGTTAAAGGTGTCAACCACTTATCCACCAATTCAGCTGTCATGGAGAGATACAGAGAGAGCCACACACAGGAATAAATGTTCAATCTCTTTCTCCATCACACACACACGATGAGCCAAAGGGGAAACAGAATCATTCTGGGGGGTTCAGGGTGGAACAACAAGACCTGTGAGTGATGAGAACAAAAGAGGGAAGCTTCAAAACAATGAAAGTGATTCAGTGTGTCTGCCTCCTGGGCAATGCCTACAGCCACAGGTACAACCCAGTAAGAACAGGACACACACACACACACACACACACACACACACACAGTGTTCTACAAGCACTCTGATGTATCTCATTCATTATGTTTGTCACATACTTTGACTCAAAGTCCTGCACCAGGTCGGGTAACCTGCAAAAAGCTGTGTAACAGGTAAAAATATGTGTATATATTTAAATTCATGGGTACGGATAAAAATGAACTACATGCCGCCGAGTTATATTTGTTATTTTTCAAAATAAACCAAAGTAAAAAGATGTCCAGTATATGTGTAATATTGTGACATCTAAATCACTATTATCAAGCTGCAGTTCCTTTTATTCTGAAAGTCAGTGACACAAGTGTAACCTTGGACTCCAGCCATGAAACTTTGCAGCCCAAGGATGAGGTGGCAGCCTACATGGAGTTCAAGACACCCAAGGAGGATCCTTTGGAGGTTTGATGGTGGTGGAAGGAGCATGCGGGTCCATGTCATTGGTCCGACAGCCCATTGGTCCGACATCCCATTAGTCCGACTGTCCGCGGTGCTGAACGGCTCCCGGCGGGCATATTTCTGCCTTGACGGTGTGCCGCGACCGCCTCTGGGTCAGCTAGGAAAGGCTTGAGGCGAAGCAGGCTAACGGCTTATGTGTTTGTCACTTTCTAAACCTAACCAGACCTTAATCACAGGGCATCATGATGATTTCGGAACAGACTTCGGAACATTGGGTTTAATATGGTCGGAACAATGGGCTGTCGGACCAATGGGCAGTTCCCGGAGCATGCTCAAATGTTTCCTAACCTGGTAGTGATTGAATGTTTTCACCATCTAGTCAAAGAGACGTCCAATTCAATAACGGAGAACCAGCTTCATGTGAGGGACTGGAGCCTGGGTGGGTTTGATCATGGGTGCGGGTCAGGTCGCGGGACTTTTTTTCATGGGTGAAGCTTTGACTTAGACATAATGGCTGCTTAGCTAACGTAAGCTTTAGCTGCTCTGCACTGCACACTGCAAGGTCGTACAGCCACCAGGACAGCGTTACCAGCAGTAGTCGCAAAATGAGTGACGCTGCAAGCTATCTCCTGCCTGACGCAGGTGGTGCGCAGTGCAGAGCAGCCAAGGCTAAAGTTAGCTAACCAGTGGAGGCCGGAGGGTGGGTTGTGAGCACTATGTTTCCAAAGCTAACAGAAGATAAAAGACATTTACATCACAAGACATCAAAATTTCCCCACCTCCAAACAGAATGTGCTTTGAAATTTGGTGCTAAAGCTCACTGAATCTGTGAAGCAGTGGACTAAAAAGAAAGACGTTTTGCATTTTCTCTTAAAACTGAACTGGTTAGTTGACAGTGGAAGATGGGCTATCAAAACCAAAATTAACTGAGACTGACATCCCCACTCCACACGTGCCTCCGTGCCGGCTACTCATATGTAAAACAAACGATTTAAGAAATACTACACAGCAACACAGAAACTTCAGTTAACTTCCTCTCCTCCTGCACAACATTGTCCCGTTCCCGTCTTTCATAAGTGTCTCAAAGGTCCAGCTGTGAAACAGGCTCTACTTCAGCCAAGACATCAGTCAAAATGCTTCAAAGCAATTCCTCCTCTTCCCCGTCCTCCTCTGTCAAATCTCAATCCCTAAAGAAGTGAGGCAAATGAAAGCGCTTTGGAAATATTCAGATGACAGTTAGTAGTTATTTTGACTTTAGAAGGGTCCACTGTGGAGTGTGTCACTTTTTACACTGAATTAAAGTCAGTTCATACATTTAAAGACTGATAAATTATGTGATAAAACTGAAAGTTATTTTCAAAGAAAAATCATCAATATTACTTTTTCCTTATTCTCATCTTGAGTCACAAAATTAATCTTTTTTAGTTTAAAGTTAAACTGGCCAACCAGAGCTGCTGCTGCACTGTGTGTTGGACTTCATTAAAGGTCCAGTGTGTCAGAGTTAGGGGGATTTTGTGGTGTGTAATAGTGAGGATTGAAGATGGCAACCAGCTGAAACTTCTCCTGGTTAGAATTCCTTCAGTGTTCATTGTTCAGGAGGTTTTTACCAGGAGCTGAATCATCATCAGAGGTCTCTTCTTGTCCAAAACAAATAGATCAAGTGATTAAAACCAGTAAAAACACAGAATAAATTTGTTTGACAGTACAAATCAGTGTTTCTCTGATGCTGTTTGGCATGATGGGGACAGCCTGCTAGCCAAGCACCTGCTATTCCTTTCTCCCCTTTCTCCTCTGCGAACTTCAGATTGAGTTAGGAAAGAGTTACTGCTTCAAGTGAGGGAAGTATCTCGGGTCTTGTTCTCGAGTGAGGGTAAAATGGAGCATGAGATGGATTGGCAGTTTGGTGCAGCGGCTGCAGTGATGCGGGCGCTGCGCCAGACCGTTGTGATGAAGAGGATGCTGAGCCAAAAGGCAAAGCTTTCAATTTACTGGTCCATCTACGTCCCAACCCTCACCTATGGTCATGAGCTCTGGGTAGTGACTGAAGGAATGAGGTCCCGGATACAATAAATTAATGTGTTTCCTCTTTGGGGTGTCTGGGCTCAGCCTTAGAGATAGGGGGAGGAGCTCGGACATCCAGAGGAAGCTCTGAGTAGAGCCGCTGCTCCTTTGCATCAAAAGGGGTCAGTTGAGGTGTTTCGGGCACGTCCCACTGGTAGGAGGTCCCAGGGCAGACCCAGAACACACTGGAGGGATTATATATCTCATCTGGCCGAACACCTCAAGGTCCCCCAGGAGGAGCTGGAAAGCGTTGCTGAGGAGAGGAACGTCCGAGGTACTTTGCTCAGACTGCTGCCCCCACGACCCATCCTCAGATACACGGATGAAAGTGGATGGACTTCAGATCCAAATGTTCAGTAGGTATTTACTGGGAGCTGAATTATCCACAGGTCTCTTCCTCTCCAGAACAAAACACTGAATGAGGAAGTTTCCAGTTAAAAAAAAACGGTGTTTTTCTAACACTCCCATCGTGGAGGGTCTTCTAACTACAATGGCCGACGTGAAAACGTGAATGACTGTATTGTATACACAACATATACTGTATTTACGCTGTGTATTTATTGGGGTTTCCTCTGTGTTGTGCTGACCTGAGCAGAATGAGTTTCCCATGAGGACAATAAAGGGCAACGAATGGTTTTTCCATTATGGACTACTGTAGAAACATGGTGGCACAACATTTTGATCTCTGTAGACGACGACATGCTGTCTTTGCAGATATAAACGACTCATTCTGAGGTAACAAAAACACAATGCTTCTTATTTTCAGTTGATTTTACACTAAAGAAAACATACTTCTTATACTAAAATCCATTTCTGCCAACATGTCCCCCAGAATCCTACACACTGGACCTTTAATAAGTGATCATGAAATCAAAACTGCTGATGTTCAAGCCTAAAATTAATGGATTGTAAAATGGAAAATCATAGGTGGACACATTAGTTAATAAAATTCTGATTCAATTATTGAAATGCAAAATTAATCAGTTTATAATAGCTTATAATTGATCAGTTTCTCAATTTTATTATGATTTAACATCAATATATAAAATTATAGCTGCTTTCAGCCAGATGAAATACTTGTATATATTTAACTGATTATTTCAGTTTTTCAAACAATAAAAAACACATTAGTATAACTTTGTATTGTTCGTCGATGAAAAAAACAAACAAACAGGGGCTTGCCAAGTATCCTTAACCAATCCAACGCAAAGCTCCCACCAGGGATGTGTGTGTGTTATTGACCAGGTTACGTCATTAATCTGCTCCCAGAGGAGATCGTCTCCATACCGATCCATACAAACCCTCCAGAAGCTTTGGAAAAATACAGACACACACACACACACACACACACACACACACATACACGCACACACAGACAAATGTATGCCTGTTTGATAATGCTTTGCTCTCACACCATGCAACACCATCCACCCACAGCAATCTGTAACAGAACAGAGACAGAGCGGGCTGAGCAGAGCAGAGAGGATCAGGTAGAATCGGGCTGAGGAGCTCCATATGTCTAATTACATTCAAATCTTATTCCAACTCAACGACACACACGGATTGGTTCAAAACGCTGCACAGAGTGTGTTATAACCAGCGCTGATCATCGTCTTAGATGCATCGCAATTCTCTTAAAACAGATCATTGTCTCAATGCAGAAAAGCTAATAATCAGAAATTTAAAATCTAATTCTGTACATTATGATCACCTGTAATTATTCTGTACGACAGAGCTGTATGTTTCGTGAGGCTAAACTAACTGGATGGTGACTGGATGTAAATATGTGCGTCATGTTTACGTTCTAAACTAGGACACTTCTTTAGTTTTGGTGGCATCACCCACATATGCTGGGATGAGGAAAAGACAAACCGGAGGCGAGCTCCTTATCAGCGCTGATTTCAAGCAGACATAGGACGCAAAAGCAAAATGCAATACGTTATAGGTATATGAATGGAAACACAGTGAACATGTTAACACACAGTACGGCATCACCCAGATGTGCCGATCACCTGCACCCTTATTTAATGTGGTCTGTAATGACATGACGAGACACAATAACCTTCAAGGGATGTGTTTTTTCTGGTGGGGCACTGACAGAAGCGGAGCGCTGTGGATTATTGCGGCTAAATGAAAAATTAAAACAGTTTATCAAGTGGTAAATCATTACGTGACATTTGTCTAGCTTGTCAGTGTGCTGTAGTAGTGTAGCTGCAGAGTGAGCGCTCTTGACTTTCACGCTATTTTTTGGTTACAGTCAGCTGCAGATGTGATGCAGCAGCCCTGAGATAGAGAGACTCTGCGCCATAAGGCTCTGAAATAACATGATCTTCTCTCTTCTGCTGAGAAGGGTCAATTTACAGCTCACAGATAATTCATACGACACAATCTCCAAAAAATGTTGCACATTTCTGATCCATCCTATATTACGTGAATGCATCTGTTAGGGCCGTTTCATAGTCGCCGTACACAACGTGAGCAAGCGACACAAGTGACGCCAGCAACACACTTCCTTTCATAGTCCACACATTGAAGGCAAGCGACGCAGGTGACACTTGAAATGCAATACATCACTAGCGCAGTAGGGGGTAGCAGAGTCACAGGCACATTCCGGCTAGCTAGTACTGCTGTAGCTAGCTAGTACTGCTGTTTTATTAGAGTACAGGGAGCTAGAACTGTCACATAAGTGGGGATGTACCCATACGAGTTAGCAAAGTTTTTCCTCCTCGCCCGCCATATTTCATACCTGCTTCTTCTGTGAATAACAAAAAGTGGTTAATTTCAAGTACGTCGCTTGCATTATCACCCCCGTTGGCAACGCATGGTATTACACGCATCGCTGCGTCGCGTATCAAAAAAAAGGACAACACATTTTGAGATGCAAGCACGCATCATGGAGGCCAATGCATCTCAATGCGTTCGTGTCTACGTGCTTTTGCGTCAACTATGAAACGGCCCTGACACTGAATGCCCCTCAGAGCCCTGTCCAAAATTTAAAAATTTATACGACAAAAAACAAGTCATCAAATATTCGTATTCAACAGCCAAATCTGATTTGACTGGTAAGTCGGGTGCAGCCAGAGTTCCACCAAACCACCAAATACACCAATAAAAGTCAACATACAGCACTCAGACATTCCCACACTAAATAAACCATTTTAAACCTCAGTGTGATGCAGACGCTTGACTTCCCTTTTGTTTCGAAAACAAGTCGCCGTTTCTTACCCGAAGAGCAGAGGGAACGTACAGAGATAAAAGAGAAAGACAAAGCAACACCAAAAGAGACCACAAAGAAGCTAAACAGGGACAACACAAAGGCAGGACACACATGTAGGTGAGAATACTTCTAAAGCCTGTGTTGTGCCAGGTTTACATGTTTTGAGACCTGTGGCATTGTTTGTGTGCGGTGACGAGTGTGACTCTCGCAGCTGCCACAAACAACAAGCGTCATGTTGGAAATCTGCTGCTGCTCAGCGGGACGTCTTTATCTGTGGCTGAGATGAAG
This sequence comes from Epinephelus moara, assembly GCF_006386435.1. Lineage (NCBI taxonomy): Eukaryota > Metazoa > Chordata > Actinopteri > Perciformes > Serranidae > Epinephelus > Epinephelus moara. The sequence continues at coordinate 3,337,294 of NC_065512.1, forward strand.
CAGCGTACCCTGACACCAACAAAGACAACGAGATACTGAGAGAGAGACAATAATACACTGAGGAGGAAGAGAGGAGATGTGAGAGTTCGCATCTTTACAGAGAAAATCTTTTTACATCCTCTGTCAGGAGATAAATGCTCAGTGTTGGTTATTTGTGGACCGTCCTTTGAGTGTTATCAGCTGAATCTGCAGCTCTCCTCAGTGTCACAGAGCTTTATAGTGAGATTCAGCTCATTGTTTATCTGTTCAGACCACATCTTTACTGCTCTGGTTCATTCTCAACACTCACAAAATGTTTTCAGAGGAAAAGCTGTAAAAAGCCTCCGAACACCACCTGCTCAGCAGAAAACAGCACACACACAGTTATCCTACATCCACACTAATATGTTTCAGTCTTAAACAGCACATCCTCACTGTGACCTCGTCATATGTCCAAGTTTGGTCATGGACTTCCCACGTCCACATATGATGTCCAAGGTACCCTGGGTGTGCTGGTTGTTGATGTTCTGGGACGCTGTGTCAACTTCAGCCTGTTACATGCATTGTCTGTTTTCAAAATACACTTCTGTTTTCACAGGAAATGTACAGTTTGCATACAGTCTCTTTCAAAATAAAAGCACTATGTCAGTACAACACCACTAATTGATTTATTTTTCCTTCACCAACAAACACATGTGGTTCCGTTTAGCCAACACACACACACGGTTGGGTTTAGGAAAAAAGAACAGGGTTTGGCTTTACAATCTTACAGGAAGTGAACACCGGCTTCCTGGGTGAAAGTCGTTGGTTGTTTGACCACCATCCCTCCCTCTCGCCCACAGCCTTAACTTTCGTTGTTATCACACTGTGTTTCCCCCTGATGCCACAGAGTGTTAAACAATAATGGCAACCGGTTGTGTATCATGCTGACGTGAAAGGATGGCTTTATTTGTCAGTGTCTGATGCCGAAAGTCACTGACCAAGCGCCAGATTTCGACGACTTCGGAGGAAAACTGGGCTGTTTGGAGTTTGGAGTTTGGAGGATGAGCGTTTTCGCACCATTTCAGAAATAATCTCCATCTGTACTAACAGCTGGAAACACATATCACATGATCATTCATGTACATTGGGCATGTGTGTTCCAGTGTTAAGAGGAAGCAGATTGTCTGCTCTGTGGTTGGTTGCTTTGTTACAGAAAATATTGCGTAGATGGTGAAAGGTAAGACCAGAGATTTTTGTTATTGAAACAATGACGAGGCGGAGCTGTTACTGAAAGTAACTGAGAGTAGGTGTTTCTGTGGTGATCTGGAGAATTGAAGGATGAGGCCGATCACGGAGTTCTTTCTTAATGCACGTTTAATTATGAACTCGGATCAACATGGCTACATGTAGAAGCTATGTGATGATTGTGAACAGAGAGAGACACACCTTATATGAGATGGTGGCATGCATACTATCACCTAAAGTGGTGCCTTGACACATTTAACTTGACCTTGGGCCAACTAAAATTAGTCTAACTTGTCCATTCATCAGTAAGCCTAGCACTTCTGACGCCATGACGTCTGTCATAACGGAACTTGATCCCCAGGGGTCTTGACCAAGTATCCACTGGTCAGTGGAGATGTAAAAATACATACTAACAGTAACATAAGTATAAGGCGATCAAGATGGCAGAAAACAAATTAGGAAGTGTCGCAGCAAAAAAACAGCCACATATCAGAGCAGTAATGCTGCTGGGATCATTATCCATTGCGAAAGGTAGCCATGGCGATGGGAAATTAGGGAGGTATGAAATCTGTTGGGGTTTAATTTTTCTGAATTCCATGTTTTACAACTGAAGTCCATTTTATCATCTGTAATATTGTCTAATCATGTGGTGGATGAATAATATTTCAACACCTTTGCTGCCTTGACTTTAGCTGTTGTCTGGCTGTGTTTCCCCCTGATGCCAGCGGGCGCCATTAAACAATAACAACGACCAGCTGCGTATTATGCCAACATCTGTGTCCGACGCCGGAAGTCACTGACCAAGCGCCGGATTTCAATGACTTCGGACTGAGACCAGGTTGGAGAAGCACAGGAGGACATGATTTGATATGTTAATATTCAGTGAGAAGCATTTAGCAGCTGAGGACACAGATATTTCCCTGAGGAGTTGGTAGAGACCAAACACAGAGCTAAAAGACTCACATTCATCATGTGGAAACAAACACAAAGACTTGTAATGAATCATCATGTAGCTGTAACTGCTGAATGTGTAAGTGTGTGTCATGTCAACTTAAAGGTGATGATATGTCAGTGTTGTGTTCACATGTTGCTTCAACTTCCCCCAAGAAGCCAAAAAAGATCAGTCTTTGCAGGTTTAAGTTCACCCAACAGCTTGAGTCAATATACTTCTGAACTCAGCATCAATTTTGGATCAATTCAGCCACTGTAGTGCTGGTGGCGTTTTGTTACTGGTTGCAGTGCCTCTGGCTGGTGTCGTCTCCATAGCAACGGGGTGTTAAACGAGGCAACTGAAAAAAAAACGACCATTTCTCAGACATAAAGTTTAAATATGTATAACCAAAATGTAGCTGAAACATAAGCCTGTGATATTGGCCAATTTTACCAACTAAGTCATCATCAAATATTAAACTATCATTAGTGAGTATTATGGTCTGTGCGAGCCACAACACATAAAATATCCACTGCTCCCAACATCTGCTGCTGGCTCGACCCCATGCAGACCCTTATTACAGGGGACTCAGTGAAGCATAAGCTCTGGTCCATTATGCCATTGTGATGTCATGCAAAATTCAAATTGAGTGTATTCAATTGACATATTTAACCTGAACAGTGAGAATTTAAATGGGTTTTTACGATTTTAGCAGTAGCGGTGCAATAAATGGTCCGTATGGTGTGTGTTGCAGCTGGTGTCGTCAAATCTGGAGTAAGAGATACATCCTTCTCTTGCAGCTCTCTCCTCTTTGTCCTAAGCACCTCCCGCCAGATGACCATGGGCACATGCTTCATACAGTAACCCAGTATTTTACATATGTTGATTTGTTTAATTTTATTTAATTGCAGAGCTCTCTTTGTTTATCAGACCACAAATAGCCTCCTCACGGTCTATCCGCCTCGCTCCCTGTCGCCCGACTGCTTCCCTGTGAGGACAGCTGGCAGCAGCTCTGGATATGGACCTTCTGCCAGTAACTTGAATTCAGCTAGAACTGCACCATGATGTCTCTCTTAATGTACTAAATCCATAGTGCAGGGTGAAGATGTGCTGGGTGAGAAATGGCATACTAATGCACTATGTCTCCAAAATATGTGTACACATGGGTCTGAGTTTCTCTAAGGCTGCTTTCACACCTTCCCTGTTTGGTTCGGTTCAATCGAACTCAAGTTTGTTTGCCCCCTCAGTGCGGTTCGTTTGGGCAGGTGTGAACACAGCAATCGCACCAAAACAATCGGACAGAGACCTTCTTGAAGAGGTGGTCTCAGTCTGGTTCCAAACAAACTCTGGTGTTCCGACCTGGATGTGAAGCAACTGCAGTCACATGACACATTGTTTGGGTTAAACATGAGCATGTTACAGTCCTGGAGGATTATTAATGTGCACCTCCTCCTGTACTGCCTTAATATGCACATTCAGCACATCCAATGCATCAAAACATTGTTTTCTAGTTGGAGCCGCGCCTCGTTTTCAAACTGTATGGTTTGACTAAAATGAACAATGACAGCAATATAGTCCACGATGAGCAGCGCTAAAATCAACCTGCGTAGTTGTCCCTCCATTGTGACATTAGAAAGTGTCACATTTATCTTGCAAGTGTACTCTTCTTCAACGTTTGCTTTACTTCCTGGATTTTTCCCACATGGAAATTCTGACCAATCAAGAGCAGCTTTCTCACACAAGGCATTTGATCTGGTCCTCTTGTAAATGCTGCCGTGAGAACACGAACCAACTCTAGGCAATTATACAACTTTGGAACAACATGAGTCCCTGATTCAGACCAAAGAGACGACTCTAGGGCTGACAGCAGCCTAAATATATGCACATTTCATCAAATGTTTCTTAATAAATCCTAATTTATGCCTAGAAAGTGGTGTGCACTGGTTATAAATGAGGCCCCAGAGGTCAGAGTGCTATTGTACTCTTTTAAATGATACACAATGCTGTAAAACCCTGGCACAGATAATAATATATATTATAGTAATAATATAATCAGTGTGGGCTTCAAGCCAACTAGTATTTTTTTTTTTTAATATTTGTGTACAATTCACAGATTCCTTCCAGTTGCATCACCATTTTGAATATTTATTCCCATCATGCCTGGGGCAAAATTTGTTTCTAGTGTCAGAGATATATATTATTAGAATGAGAGTGTAAAAGCAACACAGACTCATTTCGATCCAATTAACCCATGTAAGACCACTTTAATCTGCTATGTACGCTTTAATATGTTGTCTGTGTGCGTAACCACATATATGTAGGCGGTAACCTTCAGAAGTTGCTCTCTGTTTTATTTTAGGCCTCGAGTCGTGACTCACAGTTTTCCAAATGTACAAAGACCCCTGAGTGTCTGATGGTTTCTGTCAAACACTTTTTGTCTTCATTTTTCCCTGATTTCAGCTGCTCAGTGTCACGCAGGATCTGGGACCATTGTAGGACTTCTTCTTCTTCCCTTGTTACATCACAGGAGGAACAAATAGCTCCAATTACTATCATTACCACCTGTTGATCTGTGGTTACACACACACACACACACACACACCACAGTGTGCTCATCCCTTTAGTGGTTTGTTCCCATGGAGACACTATTGTTGCTCTGCCCCTCCTCCTGTGCTGACTGTCACACACTGGTCTCCAGTCGGTGGTACAGTGGTATGTGCTGGTGGAGGAAGCAGCACCAGTCTGGGCAGAGCCAGCTGGAAGAGACTGGAGAGGCAGAGCTAAACAAACATTTCGATTTTGTTTTGGGGGCATGATCCTAATTATATTTCATTATACATTCATTTCAGATTCCCTACACAAATAAACCTGAGCACCTGCAACAACCAAACCTTCCAAACAGCATCTTCCTTTGTCTGTTACCTTTGTCTCCTAAATCGCCAAATTATTATTTCTTCTTTTATTAGAGCAATTACCCAAGTAGGAATTTCCTGAGTGTCCTATTTTACTGGTTCCATTACTTTCCATTCCAGTATGTGCATCCCATTAGGGTTCGGCTATTGACAATTGACTGAGTACCTTGTTTTCATGGGGGGAAATTTGGTCTTTTTATTTTGCAAATTTAATTGCTTGCTTTCAAAGAACCAGTAAGTGCTGCTGCTCAGCAGACAGCTGGGAAGAACAGTGTTGAGATGTAGCATATATCTACACCTTACTCAGTGAATCCAGGGTTTATTTCAACCAAACCAGAGTTGGTGATTGTTGGAAGAGGTGAGAGACAAATCAAGACAGTTTTGGTGAGTTTCACTTTGTTTCTGTCCAATACAGTCTCACTCCATAGTCGCCGGAATGTGGCACTTGGTCAGTGACTTCCGGTGTCAGACACTGATGGAAAAAGCCGTCCTTTAACATCAGGATGATACGCAGCTGGTCGCCGTTATTGCTTAAGGGTGCCCAGTGGCATCAGGGAAAACACAGCGGGACAACAATGAAAGTCAAGGCTGCAGAAGTCTAAGTAGGGCAGGCGGGAGGTGTAATGGACGGGTCCAACAACCAACGACTTTCGCCCGGGAGGCCAGCATTCACTTCCTGTACGATTGTAAAGTAACCTGTGAAAATGGAAGTGTATTTTGAAAACAGACAATGCATGTAACCATCAGAGTTTGCCACAACATCAACAACTAACATATCCAGGGTACCATGCACGTCATATCTCGATGTGGAAAGTCCATTAACCAAATGTTGTTATGTGACGAGGTCAGAGTGAGAATGTTTTGTTCTGTCAGGTTTGAATGTGTTGAATTTAGGAAACTTAAATTTAGAAGTTGTGTGGTTGTATTTTTAAGGTATAATTGACTTTTGGGAGTTTATTTTGTTTATTTATTAGAATAAAAAGCTAAGAGAGCCCGTGGAACGTAGCGAACTCTCCACTTGAACCAGCCAAGTCGTCAGAAGAAATTGTTGGCACTGTATATTTCTGCAAACCACGTATACAGTACATTTGCACATTTAATATTTTTCATATCAAAGTTGCTAAAGTGATGTAGTATATTAACCTCCTGGTATCTTTGTCATCAGGCGGTAGAGTAGATGGTGGATGGTGGGACACCTAGGCAAGACGCCTGCCAAGCTGCAGACCACCGTTCGAGACGAACAAACAACCAAACCGTTTGTATTTTAGTGAGACGTTGCTGTGTTTCAAGCAGCTTTTCAGCCCCTAAATGTGGGTGTTTTTAGCGACCAGTGGCTGGGATAGTGTCACTGAAGGCAGCTGTACTTAGGCAAGACTTCTCTGCTTTTTACAGCTGGGATTGTGCCCCAAAACCTGGTATTTTCAGTCAAAAAATTATCTTTCCTAACCATAACTAAGTGGTGTTTGTGCCTAAACCTAAGTTTTCTGATGAGTGGGTTGCTGTAGGTTGGCATTTAATTGCTGGACACTTACAGCATGTGACATAACGTCTCCTCCATCTACAAACTGCTTTGTCAGATGAATTTTGCATTTATTTTATCTATTGGACTTCATGGTAAAGCAGAGGCATCTTATGTTGCAGACGCTGCTAGAAGAAGCAGGTCAATAACTTTTGAGGCCATTAGCCTACGTTGCACCATCTAACTTCTCAACATTTTAAAACAGGTGTAAGGACACACACAACCACACAGCACGATTCATGGGTGTTCCTGCTGTGTTTGTCCCTTGAGAGCTCAGAGAAACACCACTGCTGTTACATCACCACCTCCAAACAAAGGAACAGAGGGGAGGGGTAGAGGGCAGAACGAGGAGCAGAAGGCTAAACAGGGCTAATAATGGAGAGGAGGAGGAGGAGGAGAAAGAAAGGAGGGAAGGAAATGTGGGTGCACAATAGATGAAGGAGAAGAGAGGGAAGGAACGAACAGAGAGCCCCAACTGTTACATTCCCATTATGTGTGGGCGACACGCAGCACGGCAGTAGAAGCCTCTCGGTTGCCGGGTGGTGGGAATGTCATCTCTGTTCTACAACACACAATCCTCTTCCCCTCTTCACTTTGGATCAGCTTCAAAGCTCTTCCACCCCCAACTAACTTGGCTTGTGCGCAGTGCATGAGGCACATGTGCACACTCCTCCTGTTGCTCCAAGGTACATGCATCATATTTAACATTTATGTCTTTCTCCTTCATCCTTACATCATGCCCTCTTCTCTCAGAGTATTATCCCATTTACAGTGACATGCATTTATCTCCACATGTCTCCATCCGTCCACTGGGATTAAAATTAAAGCTGCACCTGCTATTTCAACGCTGCAGGCACTGTGGTGGAGACATGGCTTCAGTCAAGCGACATCAAACTCGCAAAAATTATCTGCAAAAACACTGATTGGATTTGTACAAAACTTGGGGGAATGATGTACTCCACTTTTGCTTTCTCACACTTTAGAGAGCACAGTGTTCAGGATTTCTTTAATCTCAACCTCAAGATAAACAAAGATAATTAGCAGCAGAGAGAAGTTCAAATCAACATGGCAAAAATGTTTAAAAATCCCTGGAGCCACATCAGAATGCAAATCTACAGCAAAACATAATCAGTTGTTCCTCTGTCTGCGGCCTTCCCATGAAATTTCATTAAAATCTGTCAAAAACTATTTTTTAATAACTAAAAATTAACACCAAAGAGATAACCTCAGTCGACTGTTTCCATCACCCCGTGGCATGTGTACATGTGCAGTGCAGATTTTTCTGATTAATTCAAAGGGTGCTTTTGTTTCCGGAGGACTTAATCAGTACAAAATGCCGCCATGAGTTGTTCCCTAAAAATGTGAGCTCCATTTTGCGTTATCTTCACTTATGAAAAAGCCTGAGATTTCCTACATTCCCCTGAGATGATTTGCATAATGTAAAGATAACTACATTTTGTTTTGTGTATTTGGGATTGAATGGAGTGAGTCAGGAATCTATTTTAAGCATAAAGTCTGAAGTCTTACCAGGAAATGTAAAAATATATATCTATAAATATATGAAACACAATTGTGCTGCCAGTCTCTTGTCATAGTGACAGACACTTTACAAATTTAGTAATTCCACTCAACCTAAAAATAGAAAAGTCCCCACAGGAAGTTTGATGCTGCCAGTGCAAGAATTTACACAAGTTCAACCAACCCCTGCACCGAGAAACAAAACCTGAGCCATGTTTTTGTAAATATGTAAAAGCTGACGGGGCTTTTCCTCCTTTAAAGTCAGCTCTCACAAGGGCTGCAGAAGTATGAGATTTTACAGCACAACACCCACCTCTGTAAATATCACAGTTTCAGTTTCACTGTTTTATAATCATCAGTTACGACAAGTAACGACCCTTTAAGAAGTGAAAGTGAGGGTTTATTTGATAGAACAAAACTTTATCATAATTGAAACTTAGAGCAATTTATTTTAAAGGAAGTATGTGCAAAGACACTGACAGGGAGTCGAGGAGGAAAGGAGATGTACAGGTGAGATTCCTTGTCTGTTTTTCTTTTTTTTTTTAATATCGTAGATCAGCAGATGCATGCTCAACAATAACCTTCAATATTCATACCATGGTGTATGATTTCAAGGTATATCAAAGCAACCTTATCTCACACAGTGTGATAAAAATCAAACTCTGCACCATTCAGTTCTTATCAAATCATGTACCTAAACTGAACTGTGTGTAAAATAACACCTAAAACTAACCATTTTATTTACGGAGGGTGGTGAGAGTGCTGTTCATGGCTGGGCAGGAAGCATCACCTGACTGGATTTAGGGGCGAAAGCCTCTCAAAACACTTATACAGCAATCAGCTGTTGACTAAAGATGGATTTATACTTGTGCGTCAGCTCTACGCCGTGGCCTTACGCCTTTTTGGGCATTCATACTTGTGCAGTGGTGTGTCTGTGTCACTCTGCAGTTACACCTTCAAAACACTATTCAGAGGTGGGGTTTCTGTGAAGTGCTGTAAAGTTTAGTTGATTCAAAACACACATTAAACACACATTAAACATGGCTTAATAGAGACAATTTCAAACACACGTACACAAATCAGCTTCTCTACAACTCACAAGATTCCCAGACAAAACATTTGTCTTCTGCTGGTCATATTTTTCCAGCAAATACAACATGCTAACGTTTTTAGCACAAGCCTATGGCATTTTACATTGTATAAATTAGCCTAATGGCTGGCGGAGATTTCCTCTGCTCATATGAAGCCAGGACAAATCACACAAAGGACTTACAATGCTGTTTTGTGGAGGCTTTATTGTCTTCACAATTTATAGTTTATCATCTGTAAAAAAAGTAAATAAAAGTTTAGTTTCCACTGAGGGAAATGGTTTCAGCTTACAAAAATAGACAGGAGGTCTTATTGCAACAGTGTGTAGATACATTGCGAGGGAGGTGCTACAGCATAGGTTACGATAGGTACAGCGTTGATTCAATTCAGAAGTATAAATCCCGTATAACAGCAACACTGATGCTGTGAGTAAGGCACTCTTTAAGGCTGCATTAAGATTATTTTTTGGTCTGTGTGGAAAAATAGGCATGCTTTAAAGATGTATAAAGATATTATGGTGAACTTGTTAGCATCAGCTGACTACTTAGCCCACACATCTAACCGACATGGAGCAACATAAACTTTCATTTGAATTCACGGTTCTGGACACCTCCAAGTCCAATAATTACTCTCAGCTCTGTTTCAGTCTCCATCATCTTCTGAGGGACTGCGCCATAATTTTCATCAGCTGCAAAACTGCTGCAGCTGTTGCAGGTGAAAATGTCACCTGTCCCTGTCAATATAGGCTGACTTTCCTTATTTTAAACCCACTGTTCCACCACTGTGCACATGTGTGCTGGCTGATAAATTTAGACTTGGTGTTGCAGTGTGGACACATGCACATCTGTTGTGTAGAGTGCATGCTGTGTTCTTTATAGGTACAATCCTATTGAAACGTACAGAGCAGGTGTGTGAGAGAGAAAGAGAGAGAATATCGTAGGGGCGGCCTTTAAAAGCTGCTTGAAATTTCAGTATGTGTAAACCTCTCGTCTCCTCTCTCCTCCTAAACCCTTAAAGCTCCCTCCAGGCCTCTCCTCTGTTAACCTTTGCCCCCCCCCCCCTCCTCTCCCTCCGTCTCTCTTGACACTAGTAGCCAGGAAGCTTCCCGCCTCATTAATATCACAGTGAGTATTGACACTGGGTCTTTAATTAGGCCGGCCTTGCCTCTCCTGAAGGAATTAACTTCACATTTGTTCTTTAGGCTACGAACAACACTGGGTTTAATGTCTGGATAAACAACCCATCCCACAACAGCTCCTCCAGCCAGTGTTGTAACAACAGGAGGTGCTTAGTGCTGATCCTGCTGCATCTCATCTTATTGTCACTGGAGTTACTACAGAAACACTTCACTCATTAATTACATGGCCTTTACTGTGTGATGTAGCACCACTGCTCTTACGCTGAAGCTTGTTGGAGTGGGACTGTCCCGTGTACTTACTCATAGACAGTATATTAAATGCAGTAGATTCGCGAGTAATCCATCCAAAAGTAATGAGTGTGCAAAGCTGTATGAAAGCTTTGTTATACATTATTTTAGTGTAACTTTATAATTTTTTTTCGCTGTGAAAACATTGGACTACCGACGAGTGCTTGGTCTTGTCGGAAAGCCACAATTCCGCTGTTTCACGTGATATGTGTGGCTTCTCGCTATGACGAACGGTCGCGGAGAAAATNTAACTTTATAATTTTTTTTCGCTGTGAAAACATTGGACTACCGACGAGTGCTTGGTCTTGTCGGAAAGCCACGATTCCGCTGTTTCACGTGATATGTGATAGGGCTGAGAGGTTGAGCTGCACGAGTCTGCTCTCACCTGCGCGCACAGTTGCATGCAAAGGATTATGGGGAATGTAGTCGCACACAGCTATATAACTACCGTGGCATTCCCACGACGGTATCGAGAATTTATTTTATCGTCACACCGCGAAATTCGACATATCGTTACATACCTACTGAACACAAGAGAGGCTGGTCTACTGCTGCTTCGATCAGTGTCATCACTCCATTAAATGCCCTGATTGCCAGGGTCCTGCTACACTGACCAGATGGTTAAGAATGTCAACATTAGCTCTTGGCATCGGGAGTAGTGGCGTTGGGTTGCACTTTAGTTAGGTACAATGTGGTAAGGTTTAAAAAAAAACATCTTGGTTTGGCTTAAAATGAGTATGTTTGTTACCCGTGTAACGTTAGGTGTTGTCAGTAGGGCTGTCAACGAATATTCAAAATTCAAATTTAAGCCACAGCCTGGGCCGCTGCACTGAACGCACTGCATGACGGGTCAGAGAGGTGGGGCGAGCGAGAGGTCCGCGGTCATTTATAACGTAATGATAATAAGATAATTGTTTTATGTGTTTTAATGTGTAGGTATGTAAATGTTTTCAAAGACGTTTATGTTGAAATAAAAATACCTACAAGTAGTTATGTTTCCTTGTATTAATACATATACAAGTATGTTTCCTTGTATTAGTTTGCCCTCTTCGAATGGTTTGAACCTATGAGTTACTTTTAGAAGGAATATTCGAACATCATTTTTGAGCAATTTTGACAGCCCTAGTTGTCAGTATGTGAATTATTGTACATTATGTAGTTAAAATAACTTAACGTTACGCGTTTGGGATTTCTGTGTGGAAGGGTTAGAGGTTAGAGAGAGTAAAATGAAGGGACTGTGTTTTCAAAAGGTATGAGAAAATTTATGGAAAGGAGGAAAAGAAGGAAAGAAACAAATACATAAAAAACAAGGGGAGGGAGCTAGCATGCTTGTGGACCACATCTCCACTTGGGTCCCCAGGACGAAGAGTTGCAGGGGTGAATCTGTGGCAGGTCGGGACAGCTGGGTCTGGGCAGATTCCTTGTGTTTTATTTTCTTATTCCCATTTTATTTCTTTATTTCTTTACTTTTTGTTTGCTGTAGTCTGCTTCAGGCTGTCACCAGACACGTAGGAGTCAAACGCTGACTTTTGGTTTCACGCGGTACCATGGACCATGATCTGAATAAACTAGCTCACGTTCATTTCTTCCATCTGCTCTGAAATATTGATTTTAAGTAGAACCTCCTCCTTAATATCCGAACTTGTTTTTTCAGACCCAGCAGGAACAATTTGCAAATAAACTTGAGATATTTTCTGTTATAATCTGTACTGATTTGTTCATAAAAGTCCTTTAAATATCCATATGAAGTGGCTTCAGCCATTAGTACCAGCCATGCCAGTGTTGTCCTGCCTGATGGGTGACGTAAAACAAGCTTCGTTCACTGTCGTGAAAGTGAGCAACACCCACACTCAAGTTCATAAGTTGCATGACGCACTCTGTTCACCGTTCACCAACAACATGAGCACATTCAATGAACAGACTCTTTAGTGTGTTCATGCACAACACTGCTGTATTTGGACTTTCTCGCTCTTTATACAGAGGTTACGTCATCTGACTTCCTCCCTGGCTGCAAAAACAATAAACACAACATTGTAATGTGCTGATAACTGTGTTCTGAGCCTTCTAGTCAGTGTACCAGGACTGTTTTAACCCCTTTCTATGAGGCTGATAACCACTAACACAACCCATTTAATCAGCTTCAGTCTGAGTGTGTTCAGTCACATGTCTCACCCGTCCTCATATTAGAACATGTAGCACAATCCTTGCTGTGTTAATGACACTGATGTGTAACTACACTGGTTCACATCATTAGCAAGCTCTACAACATCTCAAGGGTGTCCATGTCACTTCCAGAAAGTGTCACAGTTACTTTATCACCACGTGATCCCACAGTTGGGAGCCGCAACTTGTTTCCTGAGGAACCTGCAGATGATGTGAAACATCTGTAGTGATTCCCTCGCTGCTGTCTGAAGCATTTTAATAACCTTCTCTGCCCTCACTTTGTCTCTGTCGTCGCATCCGTTTTGACGTGATGCAGCTGCTCTGGTGAAGTCGATAAAATCAATCAAAATCCCAAATCTCATTGTGTGTCATCTTAATTAAGCTTCCTGCCGTCAGCGGTCCACAGCCTCCATCCAGCGGGCCAGGAGGTGAAAATGGGCAGCAATCTGAATCCATTTCACACAGGCTTTCCCTCCATTACAGAGCAAAGCTTGTATGTAGCAGAACACGCATTTCACCTCTGCAGCCTGAGCCTCCATTTAATTTTCTCCTGCTATTATCCTCCATTCTTTCCCTGACAATGTCTGCTCCATTTGCCCTCTTTACACCTTGGTTTGTTCCGTTTCTTCTCATATGCTGAGCCACAAGGTGTCATTTTGCACCTGATAATAGACATGAGCCCCTAATTTGTGTCATTTTAAAACATCACACATTTGTCACTCTGCAACAACAGGTAGGTGATAACTTGTTTCTTACAGTGAGGAGGGAGACCTGCCTGCCCTGCTCCTTTTACATCACCGCATCCTCGTCGTGACTCTAAATATCTGTTAACACACCTTAGAAATTGGCTTCAAATTATAAGTATTTCTCTATTACATTAGATTCCAGATAAAAGAATCCTTAGTTTGATCGGCTTCACTGCCGCCTGACTTGTAGATGATGTTGCTCCACAGTGTCTGCTGACATCCAAATTCTGTCTGAATGACCAGATAAAGACTGTGGCCCCAACACACTCACCCTGTCCACTTCCATTCAGTTTCCACATTCACACGGAGGGTCATTAAGTGCAATCCCAAACCAACTAGCAAGGAGGTGAAGTTGGTTATAAAACCCTCCTACAGCGAGCATCAATGCCGTCTTACTGACCATTTAAAACGCAGGCAGCTGTCGCTCGATAGGTAGAGCAGGTCGTCCACTAATTGGAAGATCGGTGGTTCAGTCCTTATTCAGCCTGTATGTCGAAGCTCCCAATGGATGTTCCATCGGTGTGTGTGTGTGTGTGTGTGTGTTAAAGCTTAGCAACAGGGGGCCCCTTGTACGGTAGCCTCGGCCACCAGTGTGTGAATGTGTGTGTGAATAGGTGAACGTGACTCGTAGTGTAGAAAGCGCTTTGAGTGCTCGGGGGACATGAAAGGCTCTATACAAGACCAGGTCCATTTACCAATTGTGCTCGTCAGTATAAATAACCACCCTAACAAACTTAAACTGCTCAAGCTAAGATAGACATTGATACAAACGTTAACATCTTGAAGCTGACTTGTATTTAGGATAAAAATTTAGGATACACTTCTCTAGTCTCTAGAAAACTTAATTTGATTGTAAATTGTTGTATATTTACGAGAACCGTTGGAGCCATTTATATGAAGCCCTTATAATTGCCTTTATTTTTAAGTCACTTTAAAGCAGCTGTGCGGAACTTTTTACCATTAATAAAACTGCCCCTAGTTCGTATCACCCCCCCTTGAAGATCCGCATATTTATTTGAACCCAACAGCGACAAAAAAGCCTTTCTCTATATGGCTATTTAGCATAGCCTCGCTCGGGTCGGACACACAGCGGAGGTCAGCAAACCAGAATACGGCACCCGAGGCGGAAGTGATTCTGCTCGCCCGCAGCGGCCCGCAGCGATTAAACCACAGAAGAAGAAGGAGCCGTGTTTACAGTGTTCTTCGAGTAAGCAGTACGCAACGGGCATTGCTGAACACATAACACCTAACAGTTTCACCAGAGATGTATCTATGAGGACTTGGTTGTACTTTTGATGTCATGGCGGATAA
>NC_065512.1:3352598-3377243 GCF_006386435.1 Epinephelus moara
TACCTGTCCCAGGGCCAGCTGCAGCTGTTGCTCACCGGTGTATCCCTCCACGCAAGATGTACTGACCCCCTACAAGTGCCATGCTAACCGCTGTCTCAATATGAAAATGATAGAGAAAGGGCATAACTCCCAAATCGTCTGAGTATTCTTTTCACATAATAATGCGGACTCAGCAGATGACTTGTTACCTGTTTATTCCTCCTTACACCGAACGTACACGGCTGCTTCTCATTGTTTCCAGTAGCACACAACGGTTACTACATTACCCAGAATAACTTGAGGCTCACACTACTACGGTAGCCTTAGTAGCTCAAAATACAGAACAGATTAGATTAGATCAGAACAGAAACACGACAGGAGAATTTACTGAGTAATTTTGCTGTTTCCACTAATTACTTGGACTGATCTGATGTTAGTTAATCCTCTCGCTCTCCAAAACAAATGCATGCGGTAATTGCCGGCTGCAGTCAGAATTTTATGACACCAGGCTGTGGGTGTCATACCGCTTCAACCAAAGGGGCGCTATAATCAACGAAAACGAAAAGTTCCGCACAGCTGCTTTAATGCATCACCTGACCTGTTCTCATTCTGATTAAAGGCAGGTGTCCTGAAATAAGTGTGGAATACGTCATGGGGTTACAGTCTCCACCCGCTGTGTGTTTGGTTTTGTCTTAGTTTGATGAATTAGTTTATTACCACGTTAATATGAATTTTTTTTTTGTAAAATCCTGTTTATTTTGGGGATTTTTGGGGGGAATTTCTTAATTTGCTTTGATGCAGCAGTAAGAAGAAAATCAGTTTATAGCTTCACCCAGCAACTCTACATACATCCGTCAAACCAATCAAGTCTTAAACCTCCAAAGCACCCTGGATCGTCAAACAGCTTATAAACATCAGAGTGAAGTGGTTTAGATATAAACATCTTGGTTTGGCTAAACATTCATATTAGGGCTGGGCGATATGACTAAAATCTCATATCATGATATAGGTCATTTCATATCCCGATAACGATACATATCACGGTATAGCACATTTTAATCCAATGAATAAAAAGTTGCGCAGTGCAGCGCAGCAGAGACAGACAGCGGACTTTTATAAACTTATGTTACTGTAAGTGCCATAAAATCTTTGCGAATTAAAAAGCCAAGAAGAGTAGTTTATCAATGTGATCCATGCAAAAGATGGACAGACTCCAAATGACGAAAAATATTGCTGTAAAAAGTGTAATTTGCGTCACACCGATATAAACGATAGAGTAAAATATGAAACGACAGACATTTTTCTCTCGTCACACGATATATATCGTCATATCGCACAGCCCTATATAGGAAGCAAACAGCAGGCTCCCGGGTGAAAGTCCAGTGTTTGTTGGATCCATCCACCATCCCTCACCTCTGCTCTTTAGAGACTTTGCAGCTACTTAGGTTACGTTGTTATCCAGCGGCGTGTCAAAATGATGCTGTCCAGCAGCATCTAGCAGTGTATCATGTCACTGAGAAATAACTGCTTCTCTTGTCGGTGTCCGACAAGAAAATCGCTGACCAAGTGGCAGCATTTGACAACTTGAGTGTGAGAACAGATTGTGTAAGCAGCATTTTCAATTTGAATATTCCTAATAAAGACTTTTCACAAAAGTAGCATTTTCCAATAAGATATGTGGGATAAGTCACAATTACTTTTCGTTTAAAGGAGCATTCTTTGGGCATGTACATATCACATTTGGACTTTGGACATTTACTCGGGTTTTTACCACAGTTTGGAACTCACAATGTCTTGACTGTTCACAGTCCGCTCTGTGCTTGTACACAAACCAGCTTGCCAACAGTTTGCAAGGCTGGTGTAGAGGTGCATGCCCGAAAGAAAACCCCACTTTTCTGGTCGGAAGGAGAAACATACTTTTAAACATTATTAAAAACTTGGATAAACAGGTTTTTGAGTATGCATGAATATCACAACGCCAACTTTTTCAAGAAGGTGGCCGAAAGAATGAAAGAGGGAGGCTGTGTTTGCACGGTCGAACCAGTCTGTTACCAAAACTTTGAAATAATCGTTATGTGATGCAAAGAAACAAAATGGCACAAGCAGCTCCAGGCATTAAACTTCTCCACATTAAGGCACGTTAATCACGGCTGCATGTAAACAGGAATATTAATGAAATATTCACGTCCTTTAGCCATGTAAACAGCTCAGTGGGAATATTTTCATTTTTTGGAATACGGGCAAAAACCAGTTTCTCTCCGACGCTCTCTCCTTCTATAGGAGGTGGAAAAATGTGTGTGTCTCTTTCTTTTTCTGTGTGTGTGTGTTGATGGTTTTGTAATACTGCATTATCGACCCTAGATGTGTATTGTAGTATTGACCCTGTGGATCATTAGATGTCTGTGAGGCCTGTTCATTACTCTGACCATTGATCTAGAAAATTCCTATATCCAGCTTCTGCTTCCAACACTGAGAGGCAGGCAGCTTTTCAATAGTGGTCCTCTCAGGCCTTACTAATTCATGAAGCTGTGTATGTGTGTGAGTGTGTTGTATGGCTTTTGGGTTACGGTTGAATTACGTGCGTGCTGAAGAGGGCGCAGTGTAATGGTTGGGTCAAGAGTGCATGTGTGTCATTGCCAACACATTATCCACCGTTTAGACATATGATCACATTGAGCTGCTGCTCTGCGGCTGCTGTTTGTGTAGAAACAACACGTTAACAGAATCAGAAGGCAGCACCATGTTCACTGCTCGTCTCTGCTGACTCAGGTGTGTACGCACAAAACACACATATACTGTTACACACACACACACACACACACACACACACACACACACACACACACACACACACACCGGCTGCAAAGAAGCTGCATATCAAACCTCACCTATGTTTAAGGTGGAATTTAACAGTGTTTATGAGTAAGAGTATCGGAAACTGTCAAGGTTATACTTCCATAGTCAGATGTTGCCTGATTATGTTTTCACTGCATTTAGTGAGTAAATGAGTGTAATGCTTACACGCGCAAACAAAAACAAAGCTTTCAGAACAACATTCAACCTCTCAAGGTTAGAATAATTTCTGTTTCTTCAACCACACACACTTCACAAACACACACACTTCACAAAGGCAGTCTTTCACATAAAAGCTTGCATAAACACACACACACACACACACACACACACACACACACACATGCTGCTATTATACCTGCAGATGATGTTGTATTTACATTTTTTCCTTTATTTTGTAGGAGCCTTTCTGTCCCTTCTTATTTTTATTTAATGTTATTCTGTGTCTCTTGCCTTGAGTTTTAGGAGAAGTCTTTGTCTGTGGGTTTCAATACATCTTCATGGACAAAACTTCAAACTTTTCCAACAGTTCACATCATGAAAATTTTTTTTTTCTTTGTCCTACTTGCCCAGCATTTTCAGACACATCAGATTCAAGCTCTACTCAAACATAATTTCAGGTAGCTGGCATACATGAAGAGAGATACGTCCGTAATGATTAACCCGGTCTCACTCCAAAGTCGTCAAAATGCGGTGCTTGGTCAGTGACTTCCTGCATCAGACATCAACAAAAAAGGCGTCCTTTAACGCTGGCGTGATACCTGGCTGGTCGCCGTTTTTGTTTAATGATGTCAGGAGGAAACGCAGCAGGACAACAATGAAAGTTAAGGTGGCGGAAGTCTGAGTAGGGCATGAGGGCGGGGTGGTGGATGGGTCCAACAACCACCGACTTTCACCCGGGTACAGGTGTTCGTTTCCTTGTAAAGCCAAACCCTGTTCTTTTTTCCTAAACCCAACCACATGCGTTAGTTGTTGAAAGTTAAAAAAAAATATCAATTTGCGGTGTTGTACCGACGTAGTGCTTTTATTTTGAAAGAGACTGTATGCAAACTGTACATTTCCTGTGAAACAGAAGTGTATTTTGAAAACAGACAATGCATGTAACAGGCTGAAGTTGACACAATGTCCCAGAACGTCAACAACCAACACACCCAGGGTACCTTGGACGTCATATGTGGACGTGGAAAGTCCATGACCAAACGTGGACATGTGACGAGGTCGCAGTGAGGATGTGTCGGATAGTAGGCAAAACGTCACAAATTGACGCATATTAGAACATTAGAACTATGCTGTTATGTTGCATAATGTAGAAGCTTATCCATGGAAAATCACTGTATCTGTTTCATTACACACAACAAAATTCCAAGACTTTTCCATGATTTTCCAAGATTTTTACAAATTCCATGACTTTTCCAGGCCTGGAAAATACTAGTGTGGAATTCCATGACTTTTCCAGGTTTTCCATGACCCTGGGAACCCTGTGTATGAGCTTTAAGCCTCCCACCTCTCCTGCACAACCTCTTATTTGCTTTGAATTCATGTTTATCTGAGATGTAACTGTCACTGTGCACATAACATATATTTTATAAAGGCTGCAAATAAATAAAGTAGAAAAATAAACACTTGAGCTGCACGTCAGATGGTCTGCTGCGCATCTGAAATGAAGTTGTGGCACTCCACACAAACCCAGAGCTCACACTAAAGCCCATAGTGAAACAGACGCTCACAGTCAAACTGCAGGGAGGCTTCATTTGAGCCCCTCTCACACATGCCCTGCAGCCCTGAACTGATCTCGACATTACCCAGAGGGGCTGTATGTGAGAGCACAAATGTCTGAATCAGTTAGACCAGACATGAACTGGACTTCACATGAAGATGACAAAAGAAATGTCTAACTGGAGAGCAGGGCTGCCCCCCTTGAAACTAGACCCACAACTACCAATTATTTTCATGAGAAAAAAAGTGAAAAATGCTCATCACAATTTCCCAGAGCCCAAAGTGACGTCTCCAAGTTGCTTATTTTGTCCAACCAACAGCCCAAAATCAAAAGACTCTTCATTTAGTATCATCAATGATGAAGACAAGCAGTAAATTCTCACACTGAAGAGGCTGGAATCAAAAAATGTTTGACTTTTTTGCTTAAAATTACTGAAAAAAATCAAAATAGTTGGCAGTTAATTTTCTTTTAAATAACTAACATCGATTTATGAACTAATTGTTGCAGCTCTCTTCATGACATATAGAAAATCAGAGGTTTGAAGAATGTAAATGTTTGTTAATGGAGAAAAAAAAAGTTTGTATGTGCTTATAGAAATGTATAAACTGAATTGATCTGTTCCATAAGATGGACCAGTAACAGATGTACGGTATAAAATGCTCCAGAAACACTTGTGAATGTTGGGCTGCCCTTCAGGCAGGATGATGCAGGATGAGGTGAAAACACATGCAGCTGATCCAGAGGCAGACAGCAGACATGCAGAGATGTTAACAGAGAGAAACAGAGACTGGAAGTTAGAGCGCAGCACTGAGGCTACTGAGGGAATCTGGAGAGAACAGGTTGAGAAACTTGAACAAAACAGAAAAAACAACAACAGGCTGGTAACACAAACTGATGCAACAAGCTGTTGTGTTGTTGTTGTTCTGAATCAAGACTGGGGAGCAAACCATCATTTCAAAACAGCTCACACAGCCAAAATAATGTCTGTGATTATTTTTCACTTCTTGTTCCTGTTTCTCGGGAACATTACTCAGACATATACCATCATTTTAACACTGTCTATACATCGCCAAGAACAGTGAGACCTGCACTCTATTCAAGGACCCACAAAAGCCTCCAACTTCAGAGAGGGGACACAGACCCTCGAACTCAAACTCAAGCTCAACCTCTGACTCAAAGCCACCATTAATGACGTGAAATGTTTTACACTCTTGCATCTGTTTCTTCAGACTCACAGCTCTTCTCCTGAAACTTTTATGAGCACAGCGTGTGCCTTTGACTCTTCTGAATCAACCTGTTTTTTAGTTTGTTTTTCCAGCACAGTTAGTGAGATGTTTGATTTGACCTGGTCACGTTCAAGCACTTTCAAGAGGAGCTGGAAGTGTGATGATGAGTTTGTTTTGCTAGTTTGGAGGAAAAACACTTGACTAACATGTCAGGAGTTGAGCAGCACGACAGAGGAAGTGGATTAAAAGATTCTTAAAAAGATATTTCCCCCCTTAAATAAACTGCTTGCGGTGCAAATGACAGTAATAAAATGTAACACAACTTTTTGGCCACTTTTAAGCTAAGTGGATGAAAATGTGGTGCATTTTTTGTGTAGATTACATTTCTTAAAATCATCTCAAGGAGCTGAAGCATTGACCAATATGACTGCAGTTCATCTGAATTTTACCTTCGGCAAGATGTGACACTCCAATCAAACTTTGCAGGGAGGGAGCTTTGCATTTCCAAAAAATTTCCAAAGAGCCAGCAAGATCTATGTGGTGTCTCCAAGCCAAGAAAAACAGTCTATTATGCTCACCAAGAAGAGGATGGGCTCACAAAAGCGGAACCAAACTGGCACCAGCAGCACTCTAACCCAACACAAACAGGGAAACAGTTCAAATGGCGCTCAAACCTGACAGTTCTTCTGATGTTGAGTCAAACCGTTTGTTTTTTAACTGATGCTTCATGATGCAGAACATGTCTACACTTAATTCGGCTTCTATAGGTGGGACGATCATGATGTAAGGTGGCTTGTGGACGTGACCACTGGGTTAGGCTAACGTTAGCAATGTAAGCTGTGAAAAAGTGCTGTATGTGGTTTTTCAGCTGCAGCAACCGGACAGTAAATGTCACATTGGTCAAGTTTAGTTTAGTTTAGTTTAGTTTCACTTTTGCCGCTGTTATCCGACTCCCAGGAAACAGGTCCAACCACTATATCTGCTTTCCTTGGCTCAGAATGCACAGGCTACTGGTTTTAACTTCAGGGATGCATGATAATATTGGCACGTCATCAGTTTTGGCCAATATCAGCTTTAAAACAAATAATTACAATTGGCCAACATGCTTTTTCTTATTTTGCACAATGAATGCATATTTCATACATTGAAAAGTATTGTATTTCATGTCTCCATCTGCTGCTGGGCCGTCACGATAACAGTATGCATGTATAATATGATGTTAGGTGGCTATAATGATAGCGGTATCAGTTGTTGGCCAAATAAGTTGTTACATATATGATATCGGCAAAATTCCATTATCCTGCATCCCTGCCCTGGTTTTTTGTAACTCATCAAAACTCTCAAACTCCATCTATCAACACTTAAATAGTCTGAATTACAGTGTTGTACACAGCACTCCAAGTAAACCACCATTCTTGTGACGTCACCAACAAGCTTGTTGAAAGATGGCTGCGCCCTGCTGGCAAAAACATGAAGTGCTCTCTGGTTCTGTAGTAAATCTAGGTGGGTATCACGTTGGATTCTTTCCTGAGATAAAATCTAAACAAACCACAGTCATATTGTTCATTTTTTCATCTCTACTTTAAATGGTTTTCTCAATGACTTTTTCGTATGCACAAACCTGCGGAGAAAAGAGAAACGAAACACTAAATAGAAAGTAAGTACACGATAACTCGATAATCAGCCATATGGATACAAGAGGTGCCTGGAAATGTCCTGATTCACAGAGTGCAGCCACAGTGATTACCGCCGAGCTATCAAAGCAATACGAGTGTACGACTGACAGCCAGATATAATAATTGGACAGAGACAGACAGATGGAAAGACAGGTGGATAAACAGAGCGACGGTTTGGATGGACGGACTGGCAGATGAATAGATAAACAGATGGACAGACAGAAAGGCAGAGGGGACTTTAATACTGCTCATAAAGGGAGAGAGAGAAGTGGACAGACAGACTTATAAATAGAACTGTGGAGACACACACACACACACACACACACACACACACACCCCCGATCTGAATGTTATTCTTCCGCTCGATGTGGATGTGTGTGTGTCTCTATGTGTGTGCGTGTGTCAGTGCCATTCAGAACTGGAGAGATTGCTATTTGACGCTCATTTCAGACCTGATAAATCGTTGCCTGATTTTCAACAGCCTGGAGCTACAGTACCTGCACACACACACACACACACACACACAGTACACAGGTGCATGTGGCAAAACACCAGCCTTCATCACACATCGACCATATTTACACGTGCACAAGAAACCAGGTGGAGGCAGGAAATCAGAGAATGTGAGGTCTTATCTACACGCTGCCATCTAACATAACACAGGCCGACATATTTCAGGTGCATTAGTGATCTCTGACGCTGCTGCTTGCAGAGTCTGTACTGACTGTACAGACAGTTTTCTTACTAAGCACATTCTGTTCAGATGCAAAAATCCATTTTCTCTGATCTTCTAAGTTTTGGTTCCAGTCTGAGCGTCAATTTAAATATTTTGGATTACTGTGCTGAAGAAAGCAAACAGACACTTGGCTAACTACCACCCTGCTGCCACATGGCTGTCATTCTCCAATTGATTGGACGATCAATGTCAAGACGGTGTCTCTGGTTGGATTTCAGCTCTCAGATAAAAATGAGTCATTCTAAAAAGGATCAGACCGGATCATCAATCCAGTCTTGGTTTTGATCAAACCATCAGTATGTGTTGTTTAGAACTTTTTAATGGGATTGGGATACCTCTGATCCAAATAATCAGGATTACCTGACCCCAGCAGAAGGGCGGATTCAGGGTGAATTTCAGGTCCAAAATGTATTCAAAGTTTTGAACTGGTCAAATATATATATATATTTATGTGTCCATTACTGTACCAAAGTATATAAGGCTCCCTATTAAGCCTTTCAGTACAGCAAAGTAAAAACAAAAGTGGAAGGTTACTGTGGACTGACACATTCTCACTCCAACCTCGTCACACATCAACATTTGGTCATAGACGGTACCCTGGGAGCGTTGACTTCAACTTCAGCCTGTTACATGCATTGTCTGTTTTCAAAATAAACTTCTGTTTTCACAGGAAATGTACAGTTTACGTACAGTCTCTTTCAAAATACCGGTACAACACCTCAAATTGATGTTTTTTCCTTCAACAAACGCACATGGTTGGGTTTAGGAAAAAAAGAACAGGGTTTGGCTTTACAATCTTACAGGAAGCGAACATCAGCCTCCTCGGTGATCAGTGGTTGTTGGACCCATGCACCACCCCTCCTGCCCCCCGACTTGGACTTTCATTGTTGTTCCACTGCGTTACCCCCTAACGCTGCCAGGCGCTGTTACACAATAACCGAGACCGGCCGTGTATCATGCCAACGTGAAAGAAAGCGAGGCTGCAAAGCTGTGCCAGCGTCATTATGTTATGTAGTCTCATTTACCAACTTGTTAGCAACCGCCTTTTTTAAGCCACATAAAAGCTTCAAAATAAAAGAGTGGAGTATTTACTGATGTATTTTATTTTGTAGAACAAAACGTGAAAGTCTCTTAAGCTCTTAAGCTTATTTCAGGCGTAAAAAAAAAAACCTTTAAAAAAAAAACACTGAATTCAAACTCTAACTCATTTCTGGGTTTCAGGGCTCATTCCTGGGGCACTCTGACACTGTGATATGTAATCCCATTTAGAGCACTGGTTATCCATGTCTGGCAATCTTGGAAAATTAGTACCATGATCAGGGTAATCCAATCCATTGTTGCTTTAAAAAAATGTCACAAAAGTAAGATGATGACATGACCCTGGACAGCACAACATGGGATTTCCAAATCTGGATCAGGTTAAATTTTTTTAACAACTCGGCCAGAGGGAGGAGAAAGGAAACACCAATGCAAGACAGTTGCTGTTCTGCCGAGTATTACTGAAACCATAATGGACGGTGAACGATCCTTGAAGTATTTTCTGCATTTACACATTAACCTAAATGGACTGAAACTAGTTCCCAACACCCAGCAGACAATGCAGGAGAAACTCAACGGGGTTCAGAGAGGACCCACATCCTTTAGCCTTCTACCGCTCCTCCACTGAGAGTGGACTGGCATCCTGCATCTCAGTGAGGTACACCTGCTGCTCAGCAGCATACAGGGGAGCTCTTAAGAGGGTCATCAGCACTATGGAGAACATCACCTGCTGCCCTCTGCCCTGCCTGGAAGACATCTCCAGCTCCCGCTGACTCTGCAGAGCCAAAAACACTCGAAAGGATTTTTTCATCCTGTACACCACCTGTTGACCTGCTGCCCTCTGGCAAACACTGCAGCACAGTTACAACACGGACCAACAGACTTTAGTAAAAGTGAAAGGGATTTAGAGCGTCTTTAGCTTCTGCACTGTGATGCATTTCCCAGGTTAACGGAATATTGAGCGGTGTAAAGTAGCAAGAGAGATTTAAATTAAATCCTTTACATTTAATTGGACCACCAAAATGGGGCGGGCTGAACACACTGTCGGCTCGACAAACACTTAACTTACTCGGGGCACAATATATCTGAAAGCGGTGTGCAAAGTTGCTTCTGTTTCCAGGTTGCATGAGATGTTTCTGTGAATCAGTGTGTGAACAGGCTTTGAGGTGCGTTTGTCTGGCTGTTGTCAGCTCAGTAAAGGCAATAAAGGCTTTCTATTCTATTCTATTATATTTACACTCAGACGTCACGCTGAGGCAGGTAAGTGTGTGTAATTCCCATAGATGTGACAATAAATCATTGCTATGGTGGACCTGTTCCTTTGTGGAGTTTCTGACAACATGAGCAGGTCTTTGCAAATGTTTGATGAAGACAGAAAATGCATTTCATGTGTTTATCAGGTCTGAGGCAGAAACACAATGCATTCTGGTGCGAAACACTAAATGGGAACAAAACTATGTTTGTTTACAAGAAAGCTCCACAGGGGTAAGTGCATGTGAAAGCACTGGAAAGTCTTGTGTCTTTAGTTTAACCACAGTTTTTTTGTTACTATAGAAACTAAAACCTAAGACAAATTTAGTTTTTCATGAGAGAAGCAGCCACACATGAAATGCTGAGGTTTTTAGGAACAGGGCGAGATTTCATGTTTTGCTGTGAGGAAGACGGGCGACGAGTTTTACTGGCACGTCCCTTCAATCAACAAGACAAGTGTCGCATTTTTACTCCAAATATATCGGCACTTGTCAGACTGCTTTGCTTGGAACCTGCAATCCATCAAATGCTTTCACTGGAGTATTAAGAGTATATTAAGCCTGAATGTGTTTTAAACTCCAGCAACAAAGAAGCAGACCACTCTGTCTGCACAACTGTGTGTGTGTGTATTCACCAGAATCTGTGTCCAAGATTCATTTAAAGGTCCAGTGTGTAAGATTTAGAGAAATTTAGTGGCAACTAGATTTGAGAATCGCAGATTTATAACACATTAAACTTCTCCCATTACAAATGAGTGTTGCTCCCATGCTGTTTGGCACGTTGCAGACGTGCCGCTCGCCCAGCACATACTATGTGTGCTCACCTTGTTTCAAATCCAGACGTTCAGGAGGTTTTTGCCACAAGCTGAATTACGTGCAGAGGTCTCTTTCTCTTCAAAACAAACTGACGCTGTGATTTAAAACTCTGGACAGAGCAGTTTCATATTAAAAAAAATCTGTTTCTCCGATGCTGTTTGGCATGTCATAGCCAGGCTGTTAACCTATCACCTGCTAATCTGTGCGCACCTTTTTAAACCAGTTAAAAGTCTGAATAAAGCTGTTTCACATTTAGAAAAATCTGTTTTTCTGACACTGCTCGTCACGCAGTGGCTTCTTACAATAATAATAGTAATGATAATAATGCATTTTAGTAATAGGCACCTTTCAAAGCACCCAAGGACACCTGACAAGACACATTCACTCAGTATGTGTGTCACCATTACACCATCCAGAGCGAGAATATGGTTTGTCCGTTGTGGGCTACTGTAGAAACATGGTGGTGCAACATGGTAATCTCCATATACGAGGACCTGCTGATATAAACGGCTCATTCTAAGGTAAGGAAAACAGAGTTTTCATCATTATATAGTAAGATAGTAAGATATAGTAAGATTCCTGCTGGACTTTTAAAGGATTAGCATTTCAAATGCATTCAGCAATCAATCAACAACAATCAACTGACGTGAGATACAGGCCCACAGGCAGGCAGCACGACGTCATGCTGTGTCTCCATGATGGTTACTGTTTAGCAGTGACAGGTCTGGACCCTTTCAGGAGGTCAATTTACCAAAGGAGAGAAGAGACAAGGGCAAATAATTTCCACGCCTCAACTGTCACAAGAGATTCACACACACACACACACACACACACACACACACACACACACACACGTGCACGAAGACAAAGCTACATCATGATTAAATAAACCCTTCTTTCTGATGCTGTCAGTCCTGCAGGTGGCCGTTCCTTCTCTGTGAAGACTGAACTCTATCACTCACAGCTCATCAAACATGGTGACACTAAACATCAACGTCACTGGTCCTTTATGCCTGCCAGTGTTCCTCATCTGTCCACACATATTAAACAAATCATGGCTGATCACTTAGGCATCGGTTAGTTCACATGGAGCATGACATGGACACTGGCATTGGTCCTCTGTCTCACACAATGGAGGCACTAAAGGGAAGAAACCGACCAAGGATCATGACTGAAGTGAGAACTGAGACCATTCTTCAAGAGTTTGTCACTAACATTCATCAAAACGTGCTGGCCAACACTCTGACAGGTGACTTATGAGGCCAGCATGTGGAGGAAACAGACTAATGTTCTAGTGACGGACCAGAGCAGTGACACTGAATGCAACACAAACAAATACTCCACATCTTAAACAAAAATGGGAAAAAGAGCTAAAGATAGATATTCGTTCAGGAACACGGGAAGTGCTCTCAGGAATCAAACACATGGAGTGCAATAACACAGACATGAATGACCCATTCATGATCATACTCAGGATGTTTTGTTTACATGAACACAGAAATCAGGTTATTCATATTCCCTGTATACATCCCACTTTCTTTCAGAGTATTCCAGCTGGAGCATGGAGAGAGTTTCAATGAAGGATAGATATTAGATTCTTTCGGACTCTCCACATTGTATCCAGAGTGAACCCCAGGCACAGAGGTATGTACTGGAGAAATTATGGAGAGAGAATTGCAAACCATATGTTCTGGGGTTGTTTTTCTGTCCTCCTGGACCATTTCTCCTCTAATCATCAGGCTGTAACCTGTGACAGGCTGTTATGGTTCCACAACTATCACACATTCACATGGTTTATGACAAAAATCACTTGATGAAACGGCGAGAGGAGAGGGAGAGACGCTGTGCTGCTGCCAGAGGAGCCGCTGACTGAGTTCCCCCTGAGCGCTAAGTCACTCAAAGAGTCTGAGAGGTAAAACATTCAGGACGCCACAGTTTATTCCACACTACTGAAGATGCTCCTCTTTTTGGAACCTCTGCGGAGTCAGTAAGGATTTCACTTTCAGCCATGCTTGTTGCAAAATATCAGAGCATCATGATCTGAATTTTTCATATCACATTAAAAATTATACCAGTATTATTGTGAATTAGATAATATGGCACACCCCTAGTCAAGCATCTGGAATGGTTTCAAAACATACAAAAGATGACCCCCAAAAAGTCGAGTGCCAGAAACGCCAAAGAAAACTGGTGAGTCAGAGCTACAGCAAATGTGGCAAATCATCTGAAGACTTTAAGTCAGAGCTCTGCTGTATTGCAAAGTTGTTTTTTTAGTTACTATGGCAAGGATTACTGTGAGCTGCATACTAACAAGATGGCTAACAGTCAAGTTATTTTTGGATGCAATGGCTGAAAACTGATGTTTCCAAAAATGTCCTCTCGTCTCTCATCCCACTGAAGCTTCGATTAATCTGAATATTCCTTAATGAAGCTTCAGTGCCCAAAAACTTTTATTCTGGACAGCCCTAAAAAATGTATATGAATTTCAGCTGTATTATGCAAATTGCACATATTCTATTTCCTCAGAAAAAAGTGGCGTTGTTCCAGTGTGTGCTGGCAGCACTTCACCCCTGCACCCGCTGGAGTCCAGACTTCAGGGGAAGAGGGTCGACCTACAGGGTGAAAGAGGACTCTCTCTCCTCCTCCATATGTGCTGAAGGAGAGTGGATGTAAATGTGGGATGTGTCCCGAAACTGTGGGTGCCAAATAAACAAAAAGCTGCCAAAAAAAAAAAAAAAATGAATGCAAATGAAAACAGTTGAGACCGTCTCGGTTTGACAGAGAACACTACCTACTGCACCCTCCTTCATTTACTGCTGCTAAATATTTCATGCTCCCATCCAGACCTATCCGTCAACTCTGCATACACTGGTTCTGTCTGGGCCATCTGTCTGCTCTGCAAAGACTCGCCATGTCTGCTTCATCCATCTCTCCCTGCGTTCACTTTCTCATCTTGTGTTTGTCTTTAAATCGACGCTGTCTCACACTCTTTTGTTTAGAAAGCTGCCAAGAAAAGTTGCTAGAACTCACAAAATAATGTCAATTTGCATTTACATGTGATTGAGCAAGGATCAAATGTGGCGACACTGTATACTGATGTCTCTCTCTCTCTATCATTTTTCTTATTCCTCTACTGATAGCTCCACAACAAAGAGTATACAACACTAGTGTGCGCTCTGTAGATTAGTTATGTCTGAGGCACCTTTACCATCCATCCACTTACTGGTTTTGCTTTGAAATATGTTTTTCTTCAGCATGTATTGATTGTCTCGAGTGCTGAAATCAGTTAATCAACGAAGCTGTTATGTGTGAAGTGGCCATTTACAGTGCGGCACTACAGGGTTTCTTATTTCATACAAAAATCAAGTCATCAAGAATAAAGAAAAAGACTTAATAATCAAAGTTTCAGAGGACTCGCAGTTTTTCAAAGAAGGCTTCACTTCAGTTTAGTTTTACTGTGGTGTACTGCAGCATGGCTCTGCTTATATGAAAGTTTAGTGATCACTCTGGGGTAATGCTCGCTGGTGGGAAGCTCTGAAGGCAAAACAACAACTCAAGACCACATTTGAATACTTCTTTCTGATGTATTACATTGTTCTGTGACATCTTATTGTGTTTGCAACTCAGGGCCACAACAGTTTTTGAGCTCCTGCTACTTAAACCCCAAGTGGGAATGTGTCAGTATATTTTACAAAAGGTTGACTACCGAATTAAAAAAAAACACGTGTGTGTGTGTTTTTCATCTGAGCATGATTAAAAACAAAGGCCTATGTTTACAGACATTACAAATGTAAACAGACATTTGATGATATCAGAAACCATCGGAGTGAAAGTAACAGCAGGTTCATCGTGTGTCTCATTTTGTTTGCAGATGGATCACAGATTGTGCCTTTAACAGTGCATTTACCAGGTTTATGAGGTTAGATAATCAAACCTACTGTCCAAGCTGACGACAGCAACTGGATATTGTGATATTTCATTATTTAGCAGTTCTGCTGTGGATCTGTGTAAAAATTACAATCTATATGTGAATGAACTCAGGTGTCCAATAATTTGTCTTAAAAAAATCAATGAGTGGCAGGTGTATATGACGGATCACCCAGCCACTGTGGCCGGTGACCAAAAAGTAAATTTTCCACCCTGATGCACAAACACAAAGAATTGAATTATGCCCTTTAGGCTCAATCACACACACACACACACACACACACAGCCTCTGCATGTACACATTTACATTCACACAAAAGCCAAATACAGGACTGAACGTGTGACGAATGTGTATAATGTAGGTCTGAAACAATTCCTCAGAAACCAGAGTAACTGCATTACTGAATATAATTTGCACTGAAGCTTCGTTTCGTCCCTATAACCACACAGCGCACTGCGTTTCACAGGGATGATTATTACTGTGGCACAAGGCGCTAAGGCTTTGGACAGGTGATGTGATTTGACAGGGCGGACTGTGAAATGGAGGAAGAGACAATATAGCGAGAGAAGAGAAGAGACAGGCCAGAGAAAATGACAGGAAGTGTCCAAAGTCTGAGGTCATTTCGAGCTGAAACTAAACCAAAACTCTGAACAGTTTATCTACAACACATTCTCACTCTGACCTCGTCACACGTCGGATTTTCTATATCGAGATATGACGTCCAAGGTACCCTGGGTGTGCTGGTTGTTGACGTTCTGGGACGCCGTGTCAACTTCAGCCTGTTACATCCATTGTCTGTTTTCAAAATACACTTCTGTTTTCACAGGAAATGTGCAGTTTGCATACAGTCTCTTTCAAAATAAAAGCACTACGTTGGTACAACACCACAGATTTACCTTTTTTTCCTTCAACAACACACACATGGTTGGGTTTAGGAAAAAAAGAACAGGGTTTGGCTTTACAATCTCACAGGAAGTGAACACCGGCCTCTCGGGTTAAAGTTGGTGGCTGCTGGATGCCACCAGGCGCCAGGGGAAATGACGACCAGCCGCGAATCATGCGGAAGTGAAAGGATGGCTTTTTCCTCACTGTCTGATGCCGGAAGTCACTGACTAAGTACTGGATCTCGATGACTTGGGAGTGACTGGGTTGGTATCGACTGTAAAACCAAACCAGCCGACCACAATGGCGTGACGTCAATGCTTCAGCATATCAACAGAGAGCATCCAGTCTATGGAGCCGACCTGACACAAGGTAACATTAACAGCATTAACATATGACTTCTAGCTGAGCTGAAGGCTCACAAAGAAATTATGATTTTCAACCAGCTCTGTGTCATTGCAATATGGGCAGTAACGTTAAATATTAGGGAATGCACCAATTGTGAAATTCTGGGCCAATATCGATTCCGATATTTAAAATTACTATTTGGCCAATAGCAGATACCATCACATAGTCTATTTGCCAAACAGTCTGTAACTATTTGTCTTGTGCCTGCTGATTAATCTAAGTTTGTGAACATAAGCTTCGAGCCCTGCCTTTAAGCATGCGCAAACTGATGTGTGTGGAAAAATATCTGTGAATGTCATCTTGCCAATAGGCCGATAGCAGTCAACAGGGCATATATGGGCTAATAAATAAGTCTCTATTAAATACAAATAAACAATGCTCTGCCTCTCTTTGGGCTGCCAGCACCTGGAGCTAATCCAACAGCAAAAGTTTACAAGATGACATGAAACTCAGGGACCCTGACAGCGGATGAGTGGTGAGCTCCCGGCCACATGGAGGGAAGCCTAACACTGTTCATCTGCACAAACAGCCCACAATGCAGTGACACAGAGCTGTTTGAAAATTGGCAAAGTGTGCTTTTAAGAACGTCAATCAATATGGTGGTTGGTCAGACTCTCACATTTTGACTGCAGCTTTATTTCTCCTGTTTATTTTCTTGTGAAAAACTCAGAATAAAACGCTGTAGTCAATTTGTGGAAGCCCGAGCTTCATTCATGTTATTATTACAATAGTCACACACAAACAAACACAGGAACACACACACACCTACTCCCCTCATAGTGATGCATAAAATCCTCCAAAAAACAAATTATCAGGTGATGTGAGTAGCAATTAGGGCCTGATTACTGTCTGCAATTTGAGCAATAAAAATGATGATTTTTCTAAAAGGAAACCAATTAGTCGTTCATTAAGAAACCTGTCTTATTTTCTCTTTCGCATATTTACTACAGCTCTTTCACAAAGCCAAAGTATTTCTTATCTGATCATTCAATTAATTGATGGATTTCTAAAAATAGCTGACAGCTGCAACTCTAATATAATGCAAATTCATATGCAGCACCTCCTCTTACGTCATGGTCTGAGCATTGTTTCCTTCATTCAGTGTCACAAAAGCACAAACTAATTACGCTGCTTAAATGCTTCCCGTTCAATAAGTGAAAACGCACAAACACACACACACACAAACACACACACACACACACACTCACACGCCCACCATGATAAAAAGCAATTTCTGGAGGTTCTTCTGTGTATAATGTCTACAGCCTGATGAGAGTTAAATGGGAGGGGAGCACTCTGTGGAAGAGAGACGATTGAAAGATTGGCTCGAGATTACAATTTGCTGTCTGTGCTCTGAATTCTTGATGAGTTAGCGGAGAAGCAGGGGAATGTTTGAGAGAAGGTCGTCTTGTTACAACACCAACACGACGGCAAAACACAGACAGTAAAATGTAAAACATTCAGGAGCACGTTCACAGCGTTGTCTCGAAAAGGTCTTGAACCACTTTGTTTGATAAATAAGTAAAAAAAACACGGAGGCTCATATTCCTGCTCCACAAGTCACACAGTCTCATTTCACACTTAAGAAACTGAGCCTGATTGGTTTTTCCAGTCTTTGGTTTAAACAGTTCACATGGATTTTGATCCCTTCACATGTTCACCCAACATCAAATACTGACTCAAATACTCCACATGTGAGAAAGATACACATCGTGATAGGAAATAATAATACTGAACATCACAGATACATTTAAAGAATCTAACATATGAATGTCTTGTCACTTTTTTTTAATTGAGGCTTATTAACTATCAGCTTACATCTCACATTATTTGCAGGGTGCTATCTGGAGCCAAAACCCAGAAGGAGTCGTGATTGCAGCAGCATCAAAACTCAGAGCTTCAATTTATCTGCTCCTTTCAGAGATGGTGTGTCACAGTCACCTGCACTGACACAAACTAAGTGAGATTTAATGTGCAGACTTCTAAAGGCATAAAAAAAACAAATATAAGAGTGGTGTGTTCATCATTAGATTTCTTACAGAAGCCGACAGTCAAGTGGGTCGAGTCCTTTTTCCAGCCTGTCTCTGATTAATACATGCATTTGTATTCTGGTACTTTTCATTCCTCCTCACTCTTATTGCCGACTAGGACAGACGAGGTTGTGACATCCATGGTTTTTGTATATTTATTCTAAATATATACCTCAATTAAAATGAGGAGCCTTTCAGGACAGTTTTCTGAGAACTGATGTTTCAACCTGGATAACGAGAGCTCTTACATCCCAACATCCAGCTGTTCTTGCAGCGTGGACCGTTCACCCAGAAGCTGACCCTGACTGAGCCTGGCTGGCTCAGGCGTACAGAAATAAACTTGAAAGTTTGTTCAGGACACCTCACAGTGTTTAACAACCGTGTGCATGCATGGAACACTTTCTGTAAATCTCAGATGTGTGACCTAACATCAGGTATAAAGTACATGTCATTCTATTTGTGACTTGGAGTGATTTTAGTGATGATTACATCGTTATATACTTTGCAGAGCTGTACCCAACTCAGAATCATGTCAGTCGAATCAGATTTGGTTCCCCAATACAGATATTCAACTTTTCATTTCTTCTATTTGAGAGTTTGTACAAGTTCTGCAGGATGTCCAAGGTGACAATGATGTTAAAGTAACAAAACAAGCAAGCCAACTTAGCCATCCAAGCTAATGTCTGCTAACTACACTAATGATGGATTGGAAATGTGCAACAGCAATTTTTGCAGATACAAGATATCAAACAAAAGTACTGTATTAAGTTGCTGTGAGCTGTGAATTCACCACTTCTAAGCAGAAGATAACCTGATCTCAGATCCTGACGAGGCAAAACCTCTCTTCCTCTGTGCAGCTGCCTCCATCTCACTCGAACCCCTCTCCCACTGCTCAAACAACCCACTAACACCCGCTAACATTTGGCTTTTGTATGAACAGGAAAAGTTAAAATCATCAGTCACACCTGGGTCAAATGACTCCGATGACTGACTGATTAAACAAAATACCTTGACATCTCCTCCCAAGCGGCGCTCAAACTTGATCCAAATTAATCTACACCGAGTTTGAAAGAGAGATCGAATAAGTACAAGATATAAAAAAGGAGTAACCACCGAAAACTTTTCATAGGCCTCCATGCTGCTTTCTACTGCTTACTAACCTGTTTTCCAGTCTGTCCGTGACATCAAACGTGACACACCAGAAAACAAACAGCTACAGAGCCGTGTACACAGCTCTGGTCTACTGGCAATAGGAAAGGAGTCTATCACCCATTTCTCGCAGGTTTACCCATGTTTAAAAGACCCATGTACACACACTAATGTTGGTGAAAAAGGGGTCTCACAGTCACCCTGGGTCTGAGTCCACAGCCGCCTGTACCAGAGAGCAGCAGGAAAGCGAGGAGCGCTCACTCTGCAGCATTCCCAACCCAGCAACATTCCTGACCCCTTCCCAAATCTAATAATTCGAGTCATCGACTTTCATGGGGTAGACCTATAATATTATTGGTATTACGATGACGCCTAATCACCCACTGCTGCATCTTTGCTGTCTACATGACAAGAACAACAGCGGAACAGAAATGAATTTTGGACTTTATTGTCCCTCAGAATGTAAACTGAACACAACCACATCAAAAAATTCAAACTCTTTGTGCTGTGTTACTCACTTAAAACTAACCTGATGATTTAACTGAATACCTTTTTTATAAATGGATTCATACTTACAGTAAACATGGCCAGGTCCCCCCCAGGTTTTCCTCAGGAAATATTAGGCTTGGGAGAGGAAATACCACTCTGCTTCACATGCTGGTCAAGTCAATTTCATTTATTCAAAAAGTTTAGCCACAGGCGTGTATGGTAGTGACCACAGCCCATAGAAATATCCAATCAATTATCAATTTCTCTCTTTTCCCTCAGAGTCATCAGCTCGATCAGAAAGAGAAGAGAACCACAAGACAGTCTGTTAATATACTGTTAGAGGAGCTGTACATTCAATGTCATCTTCAGTCTCTAGTCAAATCAGGTGATTCCCAAACTAATGGTGCAGTTGAACCAGGATTAGTCAGGCAAAATCTAGTCTATACGTGATGTAGCAGACAGGACAGGAAACAACGCAGGCAGAGTTTTAAGCTGTATTATTTCCCCAAAGCAAAACTTTGTCAACATCCGTTTTACCTTATAAGATAAAGTTTTCAGTCTGTTCATCGACTCTAATTATTTTTATTGCAACACAAAGCAGACAGACTGACCAACGCTGTCGTAACACCTGTCAGAAATGCTGCATCCACCTGACAGACTGAACTGTGGGCCGATTTAACACCCTCTGTGAGGCCAGATGGATCACGTGCGTTTAACACTTCACATGCAGGTATCCTGCTAACTGAGTTGCAACACCCATTTATTTCCAGAGCATTTTATCCTCATATGTCACTGCTTGCAAATCGCATGTGTCATATCAAAGTCCTTCTTTCCTTCAGTGTTAAGAAATCCAAAATAAGTCCAGACGTTTGATATAAACACAGACGGCGCTTTTCTGATTGATTTCTCTGGTGCCTCCATCTTTGTTTTGATGAACTCCCTGCCAAATGCCAACAAAAAGGAATTGATTTTATTGTTCTCATACCAAAAGTTGTATTGAAATGTGTATTTGCAAAAAGTAATAATGTATAGACGAATTCGGCGAGCGATTTGTGTATGCTGCCATCTTGCAACGGCGCCATTGCTGTGGTGACATGTGTCAGTCATCAATTCATTATGCCGTCATTGTGAACTGACTCTCTACAATGACAGCATCATGAATAGCTGGATTGATGATGTTAGACAGTGGCCTCCGGTAACTGATGAAGGTATCTTAAATGAGTACCGATATTAATATAGAAATTAATCATTTGTTTGAGCGATAAGCAGGAAAGATTAGAGTAATAGGGAGATAATAGACTGTATCATTAAACACTGTGTAATATAACGTTAGCATACGTTACGTGTGCTGACGTTAGCAAGCTAGCAGCGTGACATTTAATCATTATGGACAGGCTACATGACCATCATCATGACATCATATTGAAGGCGATCAATATTGATCGCCTTCAATATGATGTGATGGTCGTCTAAAAGGCAGTGTAAAATTTGCCCGACCCATCCGCAGCTCAGGTAATTTTGATCCTCAATCAGAGACCTGTAATTGCCGTTTTTTTGGTCATCGGAGACCAGGCGATCAATAAAATATTCTTGAATACCTAAAACAAAACACAAACACGTGTTGTTGTTTTTAGTCACGTAGCCTGTCCATAATGATTAAATGTCACGCTGCTAGCTTGCTAACGTCAGCACACGTAACGTATGCTAACGTTATATTACACAGTGTTTAATGATACAATCTATTATCTCCCTATTACTCTAATCTTTCCTGCTTATTGCTCAAGAAATGATTAATTTCTATATTAATATATCATTTAAGATACCTTCATCAGTTACCAGAGGCCACTGTCTAACATCATCAATCCAGCTATACATGATGCTGTCATTGTAGAGAGTCAGTTCACAATGACAGCATAATGAATTGATGACTGACACATGTCACCACAGCAATGGCGCCGCCACAAGATGGCGGCATACACAAATCGCTCGCCGAATTCGTCTATATAATAAAAGACTGATACTTGGCGTCCGTGTATCGATAGGATATTGCCACGCTACATATCGCAATACTATGCTGTAGTAAGTTTTCCCCCACAGCTAGAAGATGAACCAAGATCCCACAACAGAGAAACAACATTCCTCACACACCATTGAATTTGTTATTTTAATAATTATCATGCTGTAATCAAACTGCCTGCACAATGCCTGCGGCACTCCAACAGTTTGGTTGAGGGAAAATCATGCGTAAAAAGTCTCCCCCATCAATTTGACACAGTGCCATAATTGCATAATCTTATGACTCCGGCAGGCTATATTAAGAAAGGTGGTAATAATGCAAACGGCTTGAAGCCACAAATTCAATGCATGAAAACTCACGCACACACACACACACACACACACACACACACACACACACACTGTACCCAAACGTGGGTGCATTCACACATACAGCCAATTAGTTTGACAGAGGAGAGCAGTGGAGTTAAGAGTAGCAGTCAGTCTGTTGCTTCTCCCCACAGCTGACAGAATAAGAGGAGAATGAGAGGGAATAAAATAATACCTGCTGAGGTTAAGACTCACACTGCACCACGCATACTAATTTACATAGATTTACATATCCTTTTTGGATAAAGGCAAATATTGTCAAACACATACACTTGAATAAAGCCCTGTCATCTTTTATAATAGTGACTGATATGACTAACGCTGTGTTCCCTCCAATTGCATGTCTACTGTGAGGTGGGCTGCCTGTCAGAGCCCAACAAATCTGAGGGATTAATAGCATCTGGAGCGTATTTGACCGGAGCAGCTCTGTTTATTAGCTAACATCTCTATCGACACGCTAATCCCTCTTGAAACATATGTCTTCAAAGATATTGGGACATATGCAACTGAACAAAGCCTCTCTGTTGCCGTCTCAGCAAATATTCTCTCTAGTTGAGCAAAATGTGAACATGTGGTGCTGCATGAGCTCCTAAAGCACAGGCCGCTCAGTCAGAGAATAAAGAGGCTGAGGAACACAACAACGGTTTGATTTTGTCGCTCGGACCTCGTAAAGCCAACTCAAGGCAGTCTGTCTTGTCCAGTAACAGGTGCATGTGATGTGTTTTTGCAGCAGACTCTCACTGACCAGCTGCCACTCCCAGAGCTGTGCCATGGAAAACAGCACTGGGTGTCTTTATTGGAACATTGCTTAGTCACCGTCCCTTTGATGCTGCAGCGGAGACTGGCCCGGCCGTCGCCTTCTCTAAAGTCAATATTTACTACGAATACACAAAAGCAGGAAGAGATGGCAAACTGGAGAGTAGTGGCCGAGCTAATGATGCAATATAATGGTCATCTACCAATCCAAAAACAAACAAATGGACATGAACATGTTTTATACAATATGACCATTTACACGCAGACATAAAAAGGTTCTTTGAGGCAGAAAGAAGAAACGCCTCCATAGAGAATCTCTGAAAAGGCTGTTCAGCATGTCGGCCCTCCTCAGTGAGCAGGTGGGAGGTAGAGAGTGACAGTCCCCAGGCACTCGCTGCCAAGTCCTGTTTGGGTCACTTGGCTCTGACACAGTGTCTGTTTGACTGACTGTCTGGCCGACTGACTGAAGAGAATCCAACTGCCCCGCACCACCTTTAACTCTCCTCCCAGCCATATGCCACAATCTATTTTTTCTCCAGGTGAGGGAGTCGAAGTCAATCACCCTGCCCTGTAGATTCATTTCAATCAGATGGGTTAAAGTTCAGAACACTCAGTATGTTTATGTCTGAGCAAGACCAGTGTTGGACTGTTACTGGAAGAACACCAAATGTTAAGAATATCTCCAATGAAAAGCATTAATAAAAATATTATGTCTAGGCTTTGAACATGAAGCTCTGATAAATTGTTGAAAAAGCAGAGATACAATAAATACTGTAGTTGTTCTCCCTTTGCAACAAAACTCTCCTTCAAGATAGAGACACTCTGAATAGAGCTGCAGCTGTAAGACGATTAATCAGTTAGTCAAAAGAAAGAAAATGAATCACCAACTATTTTCATAACTGCTTATTTTTCAAGCAAAATGACGAACATTTGCTGGTTCCAGCTTCTTAAATGTGCAATTTCACTGCTTTTCTTTGTCATTTCTGACAGTAAATGAAGAATATTTGGGTTTTGGACTGTTGGGTTGGACAAAAGAAGCAATTTGAAGACATCACTTTGGGCTCTGGGGAACTGTGATGAGCATTTTTCACTATTTCTGGACATTTTACAGACAAAACCATTTATCCTAAATTGTAAAAAATAGGGATGCACCGAATATTCGGTAACCGAATATATTCGGCCGAATATTGCAAAAAAACACACATTCGGTATTCGGTGGAATAAGTTAAAAGCAAGGCCGAATAATAGCGGCGTGTTTTGATAACGCAATCAAACAGCGTCCGTGACGGGCGGAGTAAAATGTCGGCAGTGTGGCGATCCGCCCGTC
>NC_065512.1:3378245-3385634 GCF_006386435.1 Epinephelus moara
CCCCATTTTTTTAGACCGTGGGGGCCAAAATTGCCCCCAAAATATTTTGTTAATTTCATACCCTGCTGGAGGGGGTTCATCTGCAAAAACTAATGAAAAACTAAACAACAATATTCGGTATTCGGTACTCGGTATTCGGCCAAGCGTTTAATATTATTCGGCTTCGGCCACAAATTTTCATTTCGGTGCATCCCTAGTAAAAAATAATTGCCAGATTATTCTATAATGGAAATAATCCTTAGTTGTGGCCCTTATTTTGAATTAAACAGGGTAGTATGGGAAATTACTGGTACTATTGTATCACATTCTTTGAAAAGCCTGAAGGCCTAGACACACCAGGGTGTGATGAATAAACACAAAAATGCTAAACGCACACCTGCTAATGTTTTGTATCTAAACAATTCACACCCACAACGATGCAAATTTGCGACAGCTGCAGCAATTTCTGAAATAAAAGATTTTAATAAAAGGTTTTGTTGCGATTAGTTTCAGCAGCAGCGATGCCAATTTGAGACACTACAGGTATCCTATTAACCCCAGTCAGCATCCGTCAGTCTGTCTGAGGTCAGTTGTTCCATAGCCGCAGCTACTGTAAGCTTTTTTATTGAGTTTCTTTTTAGCAAAATGCTCTGAGTGAATTTGAGCTCCCTATTTATGTCTGAGGCTTTTATTGTGAAAGGTAAGAACAGAAGGCATTGATCTGGCATGCTATGCATTTGTCAAGGTCTTAGTTCGGACTATGGAGCCTTTATAAGTGCAACAAGAGGTTAATTGCCTTTATTTGCTGTGTGAAAGCACTCAGGACAAAAACAGCAGTTCTAAAAGTATTTGGCGTGCAAATTAATGCCACAAAAGACAAACAAATCCCCTGTTGTTTCAAGACCTAAGACAAGTATTTCTGCACTGGACAGATGATGAATTTCTGCACGGCACAAAGACAAAAATACTTTTTAAATTGATGCAACACAGAAAAGGACTGGGGCATTTGCTTTGGCTCATGAGGTAGAAAACTTACAACTACCAGAATGCACTGCACCGAATCGGACCAATAAACTCTGGGTAGGTGTAGGTTACATAATGCAAAATCATACGTTTGAAACAATGGCCGCAGGCTGGTAACAAACAACCTTAGAATTAAAGTAAAACGTTGAGCTAAAACAATAGGTGACTCTTGATTTATTGGTTTATTAATCCGTTTAATCTACATTTTTTTTCGAGCCTCCATTTTCACTGTCCAGGAAACAGTATGGCGCCCATTTTCTGTTCGCAAACCCTTGCTGTTAGGGCCATGCAGGGCGCTAAAATATGTTTCTGAAAATATTTTGGGTGAGAAATAGACGGCAGTAAGAAAATCTCGGTTTATATTCGACTCGCACAGCCTCATCTACCATTTGATCAGAGTTTGGTCTGAATTATTTTGCTCTGTTGACTATTGTCATTTGTGTGATCAGCTGTAAATTTTCTTCACTGC
The DNA here is from genome assembly GCF_006386435.1 of Epinephelus moara. NCBI lineage: Eukaryota > Metazoa > Chordata > Actinopteri > Perciformes > Serranidae > Epinephelus > Epinephelus moara. The sequence goes on from NC_065512.1 coordinate 3,379,717, forward strand.
CTTTTAATTGTATTTGTGCTTTGGCAACACATATTAATTGTCATGCCAATAAAACCTGTTGAATTGAATTAAGAGAGAGGGGTGTGTCTGTCTGATCTGGTCCACATCCAAACTTTTTGCGTCTGCAGTGGCGGGCAATAGACAAATGCGTAAGTATAGCCTGGAGTTCAAATAACAGCCTTGAGAGCCAGCAAAACTCCACCAGACTACACAGCTTGTGTTATCTGGTTCACCACAGTGCATGCACACACACTACCCACACTGTCATGATACAAAGCTGGTTGAAAATCATCAAAGTATCCCTTTTAAACGTCTATACTCGTAGCTCTTTGTGTCTGTATTCGGGCATGTTGGTACTTTGAGCTAAATGCTAATGTCGATATGCTAACAAACTGATGTTTAGCAGGTGTAATGTTTACACTGGTCACCATTGTATTTTAGTGTGTCAGCATGCTAACATTTGATAGCTAGCACTAAATTCTGAGTGAGCTAAGACTGATGAGAATGACATTATCTTTGCAGATAATTGGTCATAAACCAAATGTAGTGGACATTTATTAATTTTAACCTCTTGATGGTGCAAGATAAAAAAAAATAATGAATCTTTACAATTAATTCTGAGGGCAACAGGAATATTTATACCAAATTTCACAGCAATCCATCCAATAGTTGTTGAGATATTTCAGTCTAGTTTGGACCAGACACTGCCATCACTACAGCCATGCTGCCAGCACACCTAAAAATACATCAAATAATAAGTAAATACCAAGCATGTTTACAAGTGCTGCAGCCAGTCAAAGGTATTTCATATTGTTAATGAACAAAAGCTCACATTTGTTGAAAAGTTAGCAGGCACAACAGCCAAGCTAGTCAATGTTTTCATCTCTCCAAGAGTAATGGTCTTTAATCACAAAAGCAGTGAAACCATTTCAGCTGATTGCCTGTTTACAGCGTCACGTGATCATCTTGTGGTCAACTTTGTTGCTGCTGCAGTTTTAATGTACTGGGCACTGCTGGTGAGGGAACAAACAAAGCTGAAGCGAATAAAGTCATTTGTTGGCGATGACATGTTTGATTGTGGCTCCAACCATAAATCCATGTTGGCAGGTTTCAGATAACTGGGATGTAGAACCACTGATTTACTGCAAAACATTTTATTAATGATGCTAGCTTTAATTGAGACATCTGTTCTCTGTCTTTAATGAAGTGTACCGAAAGAATATGACTGAGCATCGAACTCCAATGACTTTCTCAGAAGCTGTGATTAGCCATTTCATCAACACTGTGCTACACTGGATGTTGTTACTGGACAGATATTTCTAACTGGGCAGCTTCTCTGACTCTGCTTCTTAATGTACAGATCTCATCATTACTGTGTCCTCTTCACGTCCTTGTTGATGCATTTATTTGCATCTTTGACAGAATGATATCCTATGGCTATACGAGGGCTGTGTATCCATATGTACTGCATGTTTGCCTGCATGACCCAAGAGACAGAAGGATGCCCTTGGGAATGTTATGCTCCATCCGGTGACTTCAAAGTGCTGTACATCCCACAGCATCTCTTATGGCTGCGACCACACATGAACTTTGGTGTACTGATGTGAAATGATCCCATAAAGGTCAATGCAGCAAAAACAAAGAGGTCACTGATTTGTAAAATGTTTTTTTCACTGTTTCAAAATCCAAAAGCGGTCTCTGTCTGAAAAGGGCGTCTGGTACAATCAGTGCCATTTCACCCTACACAACTGCGTCACAGACTGTATGCCAGTGTTTCCACGTCAGCAGGACAACATATGAAAACGCCCTCTGATCTGTGCAGGTTGGTGGCGCAGTGACTCACACATCATACAGCGTTTGGCATCTACTTCAAAGCAGGCAGCTGTATCTGCTCCTGCGTTTCTAGTATGGCCACTATGACTCAGAAGTTAACCGCATATGAATGTACAGAAAGCTGGAAATCAAGTCGTTACAGTGTGGATGTGAGCCAGGGTTTAAGGCTCCGCAGAATGGGTTAATGGAGGGATGTGTCACTGAGGCTTACTGTTTGCCATCAGGTTTACTAGTTTGCATAGCTTGAGGCAGAAATAAAACTCTGGTTCTAAGAATGTGCATAGGTGTGATGTAGCTTTACATGTGGCTATTTGCAGCTTTTAAAAGATGTAGAGAGGTAAGACTGACACTGCACGGCAAAACATATCCAGGCATCTCATAACTATGGTCATTAACATGCTGCTGTAACAGCCTCCACTCGTCTGCCAAGGCTTCCACAAGATTTTGGAACCTGGCTGCAGAGATTTGCTCCCACTGAACCAAAGGAGCATTGATGAAGTCTGGCTCACAGTCAATGTTCCAGTTCATCCCAAAAGCGTTGGATGGGCTTGAGGTCAGGGCTGCAGACCAGATAACCTCCCCCACACCAAACTGGAGAAATGCATTTCTTTATGGAGCTGGCTTTGTCCAAGCGGGTACCGACAAACAGGAAAAGATCTGTTTTGCCACAGCGTTGGAGGAACAGTACGGTCTGAAATATTATTGTATCTTTGTAAGACTTCACCTACTTGGAACGAAGTGTTAAAGGTCCAGTGTGTAGGATTTAGGGGGATAAATTGTGTTTTCATTACCTTAGAATGAGACATTTATATGGACATAGGGAGCGGGTCTTTGTCCACGGAAATCGCTGTGTTTCACCACTATGTTTCAACAGCAGCCCAGAACAGACAAACCAATCACTGGCTCTAGACAGTGACATTCACATTTTCACACTGGTCAGCAGCCGGAAAAACACAGATTTTGTTGTTGTTTTTTTACGTGAAACTGCTTTATTCAGTGTTTTTACCAGTTTTAATCAGCCAGTTAAACATACATGCTTGCATCTCAAAATGTGTTGTCCATTTTTTCGATACACGATGCAGCGACGCGTGAAATACCATGTGATGCCAGCGGGTGTGATGATGCAAGCGACGTACTTGAAATTAACCACTTTTTGTTATTCACAGGTGGGCGAGGAGGAAAAACCTTGCGAACTTGTACGGGCACACCCCCATTTATATGACAGTTCTAGCGCCCTGCACTCTAAAAATATAGCAGCACTAGCTAGCTACAGCAGTACTAGCTAGCCGGAATGTACCGGTGACTCTGCTACCCCCTACTGCACGAGCGATGTACTGCATTTCAAGTGTCGCCCGCGTCACTTGCATTCAATGTGTTGACTATGAAAGGAGTTGCGTTGCTCGCGTCCCTTGCGTCACTTGCTAGCGTTGCATGCATCAACTATGAATCAGCCCTAACCCTATTATTGGCCATCTGGATAACTGGGATCACGAAGCTGGTTATCAACTAGCTCAGTCAACTCTGGGTTTTCCTATCCAGCCACAAGCGTGTTCATGCGAAAGGGTCGGGGTTGTTTCTTATGAGCGGAACATTGAAGAAGGCTTGCACACTGCAGGGCTCCTATTAAGTGAATTATTTCACCTCGTGATGATAACGTTTCGAGCCTCCGCCCTTCATCAGATCAATAATCATGTTTCTTATGAGGGACATCATTAGAACCAGTCAGTACGTTTACACGACATCAGAGAAAACATAGTCTGACCAAAACTGGACTGGATACACGTAAACATGTTAGTCCGACTAAAATCGTACTAAATTGAATTTCTCAAAGGCAGACACACACACCTAGATAATGCGATTAAAAGTTGAATTCCTCCTGCATGTATACAGTCAATCAGACCCAAACTGGCCGAGGCGCTCTGAGCATGCTCAAGTTTCTGCCCCGAGCTTTGACCCAGAAGTCGAATAGCATTAAATGCGTAACAGAAGAAGATGCTGGTAACAACATGGTGAAATCTTCACCTTGAGCATTTTTGGATGGACAAGAAGACACAGTTTATGCTGTGTCAGCTGAAAGAATTAAATATTTTAAAATACATGGACGGGAGGAAAACACAGAACGGCGTTACAGGTCAACCAGAAAAAGGTCCAACACTAACAAGCTGAAAGGGGGCATATTTCCACCCATCGTAGAGGAGTCGGACATACTTGGGTCAATAAATGGATTCCCCTCCCGTGCTTGTATACTGGGATAAGGACAGGAGTCCAATTAAATGGCCTAGTCAAGCTGTAACTGTAGCTTGACTTGACTGTGCATGTAAACTTACAGAGTGATACTGATGACCTGTAAGAATGGGGCTTTATGGGACAGCAAAAAGTCACTTTCACAGCCTATGTGCAGGTATTATTATGACTTAAGTACAGAGTGAGTTTTTTTTTTTTGCTATTTAGTTGGATGAAGAAACTACTTTGAATGTGTCACATACAAACACTTCAAAATAGCCTAATGCCAGACTGTTAGTTCAGTAATGAGTGGAAAAAGTAAAATGACTGATGAGGTCACTCTGACCCAAATGTTGTATTTATAATCACGGGGGCTAATTACCAGTGTGTGGATTATTTTCCTTTAGTTTTTATTTCCAGTCATTATAACACAGGTGCCTCGCTGCACTGATTGAATCAGAGGGAAAAATCAGCCACACTGTCGGCTATCACAGCAGGGACAAAATAAACTTTGCACAATTAAAAAGCAGCTACTTTCATGAAGTGTTTAGCGTATTAAACGATCTCTGTGTTTGTTAGAAGCTCTGTTTTACAACCAAAGTGGAAATAGAAAGCCTGGAACAACAGAATGAGTCTATTGATCTATAGAAATATATTTGTACCTGTCACCCCAGACTGTCTATGTTTGGACACTTTGGTGTCTGATAGGTCAGTGGTCGGGAGTTGACAGGGTGATTTATGCCAGTAAAAAGTGAACCAGCTTCGTAGTGCTGAAAACGCAGAGTTAACCCTGAAGTTAGCAGCAGTTTGTGACCCGCGGGGTGGATAAGTCCCTCCAGCTGTTCAGAGCAAGTGCAAATTTAAGACCGAATAGAATTAACGGTTAAGTTTCACTTTCAAAGCACCTGACGTTCTGCTGCTCAGTCTCTACCAGGAGTGCGCTCTGTGCTCCGACAGTGTGGTGCCATAAATAAATGAACGTATATATATTCCAATAGCGCTCCTACTGAACGGTCCAGCTCCTAAAATAGAAAATCAATTTGTGGTGCCACAAATAAACTGAGATCTATACTAACTACAACAACAAAAGATAAGCATCCCGGCCTTGTTGCATGTGACTCTCTTCTCGCCCAAGATGTGAGACAATGAACAGCCGCATCTGTGAATATCATCTTATTTGCTGATAGGTCAATGGCAGTCAACAAGGCAAATATTGCTCCATAAATTGGTGCATCCCAGCGGTAAACTTCCAGGCCATGTTGGTTTCACACTCTCCTCTGTGCAGTCAGTGACCTCTGACATGGCTCCAGGTGCTCCCTCTGCCCTCTTTACTACTGCTGGTTCACTAACTCTGCAATACACTCACTCACACACATCCTCACCTGCAGGAAGCCACCCGAGACTCACACACCACACTGCACCGCCTGTATAATTAATCTCACCAAGTTATACAAGGCCCGCTCTATTAGTCATGTGGACTTTGATTGGGATGTAAAATTAATAAAACCATCAATTAGGCTCTCTCCTCAGCTCATTTATAATAAAGAGAGCTCTGGATAAAGTGAGCTCACTTCATTATTCCTGAATTTAACAATCTCCTCTTTGCACTTGAGCAGTGCCCGCAGTCAGATTATGAAGTTGATAATCAATGATGAGAGAACTCTGCTCACTTACTGAATTAGGTCTTTAACAGATGGATAATTTCCACTCTTCAGACACAGAAAGGCTCCCAGAGCTGGAATCTGAGGGCCTACAGGGCAAGCTCTCTTTTGCTTAGTGTGTGTGTAAGGCTCCCAGAGCTGGAATCTGAGGGCCTACAGGGCAAGCTCTCTTTTGCTTAGTGTGTGTGTGTCTCTCTCTCT
>NC_065512.1:3385721-3421722 GCF_006386435.1 Epinephelus moara
CACACACACACAGTCTTTCTGGCTACAGTAGATTGCATTTTTGAAGGCAGTGGGTGAGTTCTAATCAATAGCTACCCAAACAGTCATATTTTATTTACAATGGCAGTCTATTTAAAATAATCAATATGGAGGCTTTCACCACCCACCTGTTAGTGACTCAGTTTACTGAGGCTGCAGCTCAGACCATGACACAGTGATTTCTGAAAGCAGCATATGTACTGGTTTAACAAGACTCCCAGTTACAGAGGACCAGGCCTTTTTACTGGTTTGCTTTCTTTCTGTCCAACTTTGTTATTAGTATTAGTTGTTTTATTTATTTAACAAATACATTTCTTATTTGCCCCAAACTCTGTAAAATACTTTCAAATGTATGTGTACTCATTTCTGGGACATGTTGTCCTGATGACAGCTTTAGTTTTGTATTTAACATATGAATTAAAATCACTGGTGCATGTTATGTCTTTGCAACTTCTGCAGGTTTGTGAAGGCTCACGTGAGCAGAAAGTGTTTTGACAGAAAATTTTGCAGCAGGAAAATCCTTCGTGAATTTAGTGTTAACATTCTAGGTATAACTTTTGTCATTTCGATTGTCAATACTGTAATTTTATGATGTTTGCCTCTTCTGTGCATGACGTGTTGCATGTCTGTCCTGGACCCCTCTCTCCTGTCAAACTACAGACCAATCTNTTTGCTTGTTTATTTCTATTGACCTGTTCAGCACTTTGGTCAACCTTGGTTGTTTAAATGTGCTTTATAAATAAAGTTTGAGTTGAGTTGAGTCTGTCCATGCAGGAAGAGGGATCCTCCTCCTCTGTTGCTCTTCCAGAGTTTTCTTCTGTCCATGCAGGAAGAGGGATCCTCCTCCTCTGTTGCTCTTCCAGAGTTTTCTTCATTTTTTATCCATTAAAAGGTTTTTGGGGGAAATTTTTCCTTGTCTGAATATTTAAAGCAGCTTTAAAGATCCAAATATGTTTGTGCATGTTGTTAATTATAGTTAGACAGAAAGAAAATCAGAATCAGCAGATCAGACTTAAAAAAAAAATCTGAAATCAGCCAAGAAAATTACAATCAGTGCGTCTCTGAGAATCAATACTGAGGATGATTTAAAGTGGCTTTAGGGTTGTTAGTGCCTGTACATTTTGTATGTAACTTCATTTCATAATGTACACAGAAACTGTATCCTCCCTTCTGATTCTGTGAGTGGCATCTGTCTGTCTCTTGTCAGCATTACCTTTCAGTACCTGTTTCTACAAATAGAGTACATAAAGTAAAAGTGCATTTTGAATTGACTGACAGTGCCTATCAAAGAGCAGCAGGGAGGGAGCTTATGATACTGAATAACATGTCTGCTGCCAATCAAAAGACCTTATAACAGGGCTAACTATCCAGGTGCTGCTATAGGCGCTCTCGAAATGAGCCGGAGGAAACGGGTGTCAAAATGTCAAGTTGAATTTTGTCATCTTTTCTCCACTTGGAATCATTCAAGTTTTGGTGCAGTTGCTTATTATAGACCTGCAGACCTGTGTTAGACCCTCCGTGCTTCTTACTCCAGCATTGTCAAAAGAATAATTGGAGCAATTTTTCAGTTGTAGTGAGGCGCAGAATGCACCATGGCCAGGTAAACTGACAGGTCAGCAGGGGGAGGCAGAAAGAGACAGACAGACAGGTAGAAGGAGCACAGACAGGCAGAGACGCAGACAGAGCTCGAAATAGACTCTAAACCAGGTGGTCAATGAGGATGTCACCATGTGCGTAAGAAATGAGGGAGGCAAAAGACATGAGCGTGCAGCATGAGAGGGACTGAGCCCAGGACTATAATAGCAGTAAATGAAAGTGATGAAGCCAAAGCGACAGGGGCTACGTTAGACTGCTCTGCAGTAATATGCTACAATTGGAAGCAGATGAATTTGGGCTTCAGCTTTATTAGCCCCTGGACCCTCCGCAGCGTCATGGAGAGAGCAGATAGAGCCCCTATTAGGTTGTTTTTCCTCCCAAATTTCCTAAAACCTACTTTTTAAATTTTGCCTTGTTTAGCCAGATTTCAGTGGAAGATCAATTAGGTGTTCTGAACCAGTGGTTCCCAACTGGTCCGTCCAGTCAATAGTTCAAGGTCCACACAGTTTAACACGTTCAGTGTCATACGTCATACCTTTGGCCATGTCCTCAAGCTACTTTACCGTATCTGTTAACTAGCTGTCCCTTAGTCATTCAATTTACAGCAGGAAACGGCACTTCAAAATAAAAGCACTGTGCCGGAAATTCGCTGAACTTCAAAATTTCATTACTGGTGTGTCACATTCGACCTCACAGACAGGCTGAAAAAGAGGTTAGTAAACAGCAGAATGCAGAACAGAGGCCAGTGAAAACGTTACAGTGGTTACGTCTTTTTACATCTTACTTATTCAGTCTCCCAAACTCAGTGCTGAGCAAAAGCCAATGCTTGTTTGCTTGGTAAATGCTTGTTATAACCATTCCCATTAAATGCAAATGCCAGACATTAGTAGGTGTTCGTGGGTTTTCATGCAGTGGGAAAGGGGCTTTAATTCTCGTTTCCATCGAGCAGATCAATACGGTTCAGTTCAGTACGCATTTTTTCCATTTCCACTGTGAAAGGTTTGGATGGTACCAACAGAACCGTCCCCATGTTTGTCCCCCCTCTGTTGGGGTACCTAGCACACAGATCTGGTCCTAAAGGTGGAGCTGTGAACACTGCAGTCTGATTGGTCAGTAGAGGACGGTCACTCTGCTCAGGGCTGAGTTGTGGCTGTCCTATATACATCAGTAAACTATAACATAACTATAAAATGAAATGACGTTGGGCGTGCACAGCAGCTGTAGACTGGGAAAAAAATAACTTCATTCACTGGGCCGACTGCCGACAACTTTTAAGGTGGAACGTTTACTTGTACTGTTACTCAACGCATGAGTCGACGACGTGAATCCATCAGCACACCTTAAATTTCACTGTGACAACTTGGACTTTTCGTAATGAGTGGATCTTTAAGCATTAAAAAATATATTAATTTCAACCTTTTTATGTAAACTGCATATATTCTAATCCTCACTTGGAGAAAACGAAGCATCACAGAGCGTCGTTCCTGTGGGCTACAGCAACACTAAACCCCTGAGCTTGCCTGAGAAGGACTAAATGCACAAAGCTGCTATTTTTAAATATCCCATGGAGAGAGACTCTCACTGCAGCCTGTTCTATTTTGTTCTGAAAATGTGGGCGTGCAGCCTCGTTCTGTGGACGATAAACCAGGTGCAGACTTCCATCTGTGTCACCGCTGATGAGGAAATACAGCGAGTGCTGGACGGAGCAGTGAGTGACAACAACCCCGCCCACATTTAAGAGGACTGTCTGAACAGACCGAGGGTCTAGGTACCATGTCTGAAGGCTTACTGCTGGTTCCAAAGGTGCTGTACTGAAAGGGTTTGGTGGAGACGGGGCTTTATCACAACCAGGCCTGCTGTGATACTCTTTGCATGAGGATCTCTAATAATCTCTTGTAATTATCATGTCAGTTTCACCTCCTGTAATTTGGATATTATCTATTATTAACATGCTCCTACCTATAATTATTACTACTACTATCATCTGGGATAAATTTCAGCTTAAACCCAGATCTGTCCATCTGTCTCTCCTTTCTGCCTTCAATCTTCCTCCGGTTTTGCATTTTGATTATATCTGCCAGTTCCTTGAACACACCACACAGCTTCATCACTTTCCTTTAGCTCCTCATTACCCACCCATCCTTATTTATTCCTCTCTTTCTTTCCCACTCTAACATCCATCTCTCCCGCCCTCGCTCCCTCTTTTTTGCCCAGTGGCGATAACGAGAGGCAGATTGTGACCTGCAGGCTGAGCTACTGTACAAACACAGCCACACTACATTAGGTACCAATATAAGCTGTAGTAATTCATGCTCTGAGTCGACCTTTTTTTCACCGTGTATAATGTAGATCCAAATCGTAAAAACGTATCTTGTGTATTCTCCCATTTTTAAAGCACTCTGGTTTGTGCTGTGATTACGGTTTTGACCTTTCCTTTCAGCAGTCGGCTCATTAATGCTGTCAGTGGAACTATATTTAGATAAGCGACCACATGTGACCACTGTGATCGTTATCATTCGCCTCATTCACTGTACTCACCTCAGCTGGTTTCCACTCACTCGTACAGCAACATCATACATCATCTGAGCAAACCAGACCTGCGTTATAACCATGGTCAGTATGGTCATCTCAATCTGCCACTAAAACCTTTATCATCATCACTGTCATTATAACGATCAATAGCCTCTGGCATTAATGATGTTATGTAGTCACTGAACAACATTATGAAACAGGCCGTTCAAATGTTACTGCGGTCATCTTGAGTAATTTGCGAACATGAAATAGTGTCTCTCAGACAGCGATGCTGATACAGCGAGCAGCTTCTTGACAAAATGCCACTGAGGATCTATGGGAGTTGGCCTCTGGACTTACTTAAATGAGCTTTATGTCACAGCAGTGCTAACAGCTTGGCACTAAATATCACATCCATTTTGCCCGGGGCTTATTATGACCCTGAATCATAGTCAATAAAGTAGCACCACATCAAAGATTATAAACTGTGCTCTATTGATGTTTTTTCCTTTTCTAAAAATCTACCTTGTTTTTTAAGGGCACTTGTGTCAGCGTGTCGATCGGTCCACCACTTTGCTCCAGGCTGAAATATCTCAACAAATATCTAATGGATCGCCATGAAGTCTTGTACAGAGAGTTATAGTCTCCAGAGGATGAAACCTAATGACTCTTGTGACACCATTAGGTTGACATTTTCAGTAAGGTTACAACGCTATCAAGGTATACCAGATATAAGAGTTGACAATTATCATACCATGTATATTTGCTTATCTGCGATATTGAAAAAATGCAACTGGGTGTTGAATCTCCCCTTTATTTTAGTTATTTTCTAAAGGCAGACTTTTTACACTAATGTCCATCAACAAAATGGTTTCCAGTTTCAATTACAGTAATAAAACATTTGTTCAACCAACAATAACCTTTCTGTTTCAATTCTTTAAGGCTCATTCTGACTGATAATAATATTAATTCTGTAATATCGTGATACCATGATACAGTCAAACCACTATATTTTCTGAGACAGTAATCTCATGCCGTTGCAACCCTAATTTTCAGATCGATGGGAAACGTCTCACCAACTATAGAATGATTCTGCATGACATTTGGTTAAAATATCCACATCTAGGCCCCACTGGATGAACTGACACAGTTTTATAAACACATTCATGGTTCACAGACAATGTTTGGTGATATCCTGACATTTTTAGGGCCATCATCCAGTTATTTAAATCTAAAAAAACTTTGATTTATGACTAAATACCTACAAAACTAATGACATTCCCATTCGGGATGCAACAATCGAACTTCTCTCTCCCGATACAGCGACTCAGGCTATCTGACAACACCATGTATCAATCTGATAATGCTTCATTGTGAACATGTTGCCATGCCAACATCACCATTCAGTTCAATGAGCTGCTTTCCTATAGTACAACCCATAGAGTGTACATTAAGATGGACGTCATGTCTCTGCTTCCTCCCACTGTACAAACATGAAGCCAAATTATAGCTGCTGCGCAGCGATGGGTCGGGTCCGGGTATTTTTAGGCAATTCTGAGCAACAAGCAGAAGAATTGGAAGACATTTAGGAATTTAGCAACACAATCTGCCTTTTGCATCAGCTGAGGCTTGAACTCACAACCTCTGAGACTAAGAATTAATTTCTATCTCACTGAGCTAATTAGTCAGTGACAATTCATGTGTAGCTTCACAAATTGACTAAGCCAGACGTGCAGGTTTAGCAGCCGTCCATGCATGGAAAAGCAGATTAACAAAAATCTGAAAATACACATATTGCATCTAGACAGCATGGAGATGTTGGTAATTTGTTTGTAACAATGATTGATTTGCTCCATAAGTGAAAAACTTATGTTTAAAATTGCCATTTTTACATTGAAAAAATTCAAAATGCTGTCAAAAATTGTTTTTGAGATAAAATTCTGAAATTTGCCACACATCATCTACCATGACTCTAGAATTTTGTCATTTTTTTCATGAACACTGAAGATTTATTTAGCAAGAATTTGCATGTATATGTTTACAGTACCGTTTACAGATAAATCAAAAATCTGAGAAACATAGTTTTTGTAGGACAGTCTGAAGATGCTCTGTAGCAAGTTTGGTGTAAATTGAGCAAAAATTGTGATGAAAGTGATGAACTTCATAATTTTTAATAGGTTTAAATGTACAAAAGTTTCTTCAGTATTGGGGCTACAGTTTGATGAAAGTTGTGAAGTTGTAGCACGTATGGTTGATTTGTTATGAATCTTCAAAGTTTTGAACTTCAGACGCTTGCTGTAGCGCCACCATCAGGACTATTGGCTTGAGTTTACCGCTGAGGATATCTGGCATGAGACTGGACCTTTGTGCAAAGTTTGGTGAGTTTTCACCCATGGGAAGTATGATTTCCTCGGAAGAAGAAAGAAGAAGAAGAAGAATACCTAGGATTACAATAGTGTCCTGGCAGCTAGGAACTTCTTTGGTGGAAACGGGCCTTTAGCTGCCCGGACCCTAAATACCCTGGATACAGCTGCTGCCATCTTGCTCTGATGACATCTTACATACACCTTCTATACACCCATCCGACAAATCACGAGCAGTTCTATCGACCACAAGCACACCGATTGGCTCACGCAGCTGTCAATCATGACGTCAGATCCCCTTTTTATAGTATCAAATACCAGATTAAAACCAAACTTATCAGAAAAATTACATTTGAACAAACATCAGTGTGATAAGAACAGCCTAAAATGACAGAAACCTTTTTTAGGAAAAATTTATTCGACATATACTTTGACATTTTTAGTTTGGCCCACAATCCATCTGCTACCATGGAGAGGGCGGGGTTTATGACCTATACTGCAGCCAGCCACCAGGGGGCGATTGAGATGTTTTGGCTTCACTTTTGGGGAGCTGTCATGTTGTCCATCTTTATTTTAGAGACTAACGTACAGCCTCACAGAGCTGCCAGCATGACTGAGTCTTACGGCGTTTTCATTTTAGGCACAATTGACTTGTACTATGCCCAAGTACGACTGCACTTCCCTCCACCCTCTCCCGCCACTCACCTATAATATTAGCCATGTTGTTCTGTACCGGAGTACACAACCTATGTGACATTTCTATGTTGACGTTATGTTTATGTTGCCGATACAGTGTAGAAAAGAGCTCCATTGAAAGATCCCAGCCCATACATAGAGTCAACTTTATCATTATGCCTACGATGAGCTTATATTTCGGAGACAAAGTCAAAAACGACCCTCTTGCCTGCCCTCCTACTTTATCAAGCGTACTCTGATCTGGGCCCAATTCCTGATGTGAAAGCCTCCTCCTCCATTTTTTATCTGGTGTAAAATATGATGGGTGTAGCTTGCCCAACCACAAAGTGACATCGCTTCACCTCACCACTATTAGGCCTATCATTACATCTGTTCCTGCCTGACGTGCAGCCAGGAGGGGGTTTAAGCACAAAGCGCCACGGGGGAAACACACACCTGAGACAGAGCAATGCTTCACCGCTAATCTGTGCTGTCAAACATACACAGGCGCAGATGCACACACAGATACACAAACACAGGCACGGGGAAGTGGTGACAGGCTTTTTCCCTACAGCCCCAGAGCCTTGTACACTCATTGCTCACTCACACACATGCACGTAGACATGCATGCACAAAATCAAGTGGATAACAAGAGGAGAGGGTGGGGGGCAACTAATGAACGACTAAAGGACAACAGCAGGGAGGGATGAGGGGTGTGAGACCATTTTGAGTTCTCTCAGCTGTTACAGAGACAGAATGTAATATACCTTATACTTCTCTGTGGCAAAGTGAGTAGCGCATGTGATAAGGCTGGAGATGAAGGAGGAAGATCTTTAAAGTCAAGAAATGTGGCAATACTCCATCAATACTATCAGTCTTTCATATTCAAAGATTTTCTACTAATTCACTTGCTGCAACTTTGAGATCTTTTAATAATCCCTGACATTTGTGCAGAACTGGCAACGTAAGACGTAAAGACAGCAGCTTCACTGCAGATTTAATTGTCTTCTATTCTTAAAACAGTGTAGGTGTGACAGAGTAACCAGGGAGAGACAGTCTGACACCAGGCTGAGGCTTGGATAAATAAGGGGTTCATGTGCAGGCAATTTGGACACAAATAAAATAGAAATATGTAAGATTTGTCGTTTGTTAACAGCTGGATCTCCCTGTTTGAGAATTTTCTTCATCAGTAAAGTTTTTGAACGTAAAACGAGACACCTCAGGTGAAAAAGTTCTTCATGCACTGGTCAATTTTTTAGATTTTGGGCTATTTTGCTCCTTAACATGTCTTCTTTCAGACTGGTGGAAAGGAAACGTCCAAAATACACATTTAGGTTTATTTTAGTTCAGATTTCTGATCTGAGAATGAATGAAAATAAGCACATATTTAATTAGACAATGTCTTATTTGCAGATTTAAACAGACTTTTTCAGAAAACATACCACAAAAATAATTGTCTTAATGTGTGAAATTAACCGGGGATGTTTAAGTTTAGTTAAAATTTTTACCCTAGTTGCCTAAAAATGTATGAAATTTTACAATGTATGGCTGTTTTCTCAAAATTGGTTTTATCTCACACTCTGAGTCAGAAATCTGAACTTCAGTCACACGCACAGACACCAAACTTTCCATTTAATTCCTATCTATTTTCTGAAGGTTTTACAGCAGGGTTTGTTCATATATCATTCATACTATGACTTATTTACCATTTTATTCATAAAAAATATGGTGAAAATTGATTTCTTTTGTTATAGCTGTTGTCAGTATTTTGTTATTTATGGAGTGATAAAAAAGAGATATGCAAAACCCCCTCTGTAAAAACTTTTCACTGTGATATGTTCACAAAATGATAGGGGTGTAAATCACCAGCTTCATCACGATACGATATTATATCGATTTGTTTGGATGACGATACAATGTTTGCCGATATCACAAAGTCTGTCACGATACGATTTTGATTCGATTCGATTCAGGAGCCTGCGATCGATATGACGCGATATCATATGCCCATCTAACACAATCATTTACATCAACTCACAAAAACAACTAGAATATGATTTGACCATTTTATTTCTGAGCTCTGTTTGTTGTTTGAGCGGAGGCGTGCTTGCCCAGAAATGGTGCCACGGACGTGCTATGTGAATTTCAAAATAAATGTGTATCTTTAAGATGACGATATGGATCGATGTTTTCATTTTGCATCGATATAATCGGATCGTTAATCAATGTATCGATGTGGATCGATGTATCGTTACACCCCTACAAAATGACATAAGAATTTTGAGAAAACTTGCACAAATAATGTCTTAATGTCAGTAGCCAACTGGGGAAGTTTACTGGTGATATCTATTAGTTAGGGTTTTTTTACCCTGGTTGTCTATAAATGTATGTTAAGGCTGTTTTCTCACACTGAGCCAAAATCTCTACTTCAGTAATACCTAAACTTTCCAGCGTCAGTCCTATCTATATCCTGAAGGGTTTTACAAATGGGGTTTGTTCATATATCATTCATGGCCTCATTTATAGAATATTTTATCCCTAAAAACAAGGTGAAAACAGATTTTTTTAATAGCAGTTGTGAGTATTTTCTGATTTAGGGAGCGATAAAACAAGATGTGCAGTAAAAACCTTTGACTCTAATATGTCAACAAAATGAAACAAGACTCTTGAACCTGGCTTCAGTTTTTTTACATCTGGAAATGTATGCAAATCAGCTCATATTTAACTAGATGCTGTCTCATTTGCATATTTTAACATAAAATGCCTGAAAACTTGCAATATAAACTTGATTTTCTAACAATAAGTAATAAACAGGGGAAGTTCCATGGTGATACAAATAAAGAGAAGGAGCGGGTGCTCGCAGGCGGGTGGCAGGTCCAGACGTCCACGTGACGAGCAGGGCTCTGGCTCTAACCTGATTAGGACCAAGTCAAGACCCACTCAATTAATAGGACCAATTGACTCATGCAGTCCCACACAGCTGTTGCCCTTTCTAGGAAGTGCAGCAGCAAATGAACATTGATTGAGCTTTGCATGAGGTTTATGGTTGAGTCTACAGAGGACTTATTCTCTCCTCGGTTTCCTCCAGACTGTAATTACCACATATTAACAAATTCAAAATTATGATTCGAATGATACATGGATTCCTCTGCATGAATCCAGTGATTGCAGAAGGAAAAGAAATAAACATAAATTTGCACGGTGTTTCGTCAATTAACAAATTCTCTATTTACAAGGTGTGTATGCGCGAGTGTGTATGTTCTATGTGTTCTTTTGCTCAGGCTGTTCTGAGAGGTGTCGGCTACAACGTTCGTCATGAGAGGGGTCTATAAATAATAACCTTTCTCCGAGTGTGTGATTCAGAAGCTGTGAGGTAAAACTGCAATGTGATGCAGCACTTCATGTCCATATTAAGGTGTGTCAATCTATGTTTACCCCTGTGAACAGTCATACACACGTCTTTCATGATCACTCTCAGGTCAAGTTGGAAAAAATCCAAACCGCAAACTTGCTACTTCTTACTTGTAGTCTTGGTGATCTTCTGATGCATGTGTCGTAAGCAGCTTTAGATACAATCATTTTAGAGTCAACTGCACAGGAATTGCCTCGATGATACAAATTCCTGCTGTAATCTCATTCTAACAGTGTAATACTACGAGTCTGACATGTGACATGAATCTCTTTCAGCATGTTGAACTGATTAGATTGTGTGCATTCACTGGGGCACTGATGTGTGGAAGGTTTCAGGCAGGGCTGCATCGATGTGAAACACTATCCGTGCAGATAAGGGCTGCAGCAAACACTTAGTTTAATTATAAATTCCTCTGTTGATTACTTTTTCCAAATTAATCAATGACTCATTAAGACTGCAAAAGGTCAGAAAATGGACATCAGTTTTCCAAAACCTAAAGGTGGCATCTTCAAGTTGCATTTTCTGTCCACGAACCTTAAAATCAAGTGTCTGCTTTGACTTGATCCATCTACATTAAATAGTTTCTTGGTTCATGTAATTATAAAAATGTATTCTATCCACCACAGGTAATTTCATTCAGTCCCTGGTCTCATGCTGTCTTACAAATAAATGAGTCAATAGGGTATACAGATTTTAGATTTGGGAAAAAGAAGCACTCCTATCAATTTGGTACTCGGTATCAGCAGGAGACGGAAAGTTCAATCGGTGCAATCTCTACTTTCAGGTTTAAAAGGAACTGCTAACAGTGAAAGGCACAAGCCTCTGAGCATTTATCCAAACTGACTAGTGCTTCAGTGTATTAGCAAGGTCTCCATCAGGCGATCGAACACCTTGCTGGAGCTTGTAAAATTCACTGTGCAGTCTGATTCCATCCTGCATCTGAAGCCAACAAGAGTTCGACGTGAACACTTTTACTCAGTCTTTATTTATGTGTTGTGTTTGAGCCACAGCCAGTGCACAAAGCAGTGCAGAAAGTTGTTAGAGCCCAGTGGACATGCATCACACATGATTGATGCTATAGTGGATTAGTGATGGGCAAAAAGGAAAGAACAAATCTTTTTTAACCACTTGTAGTGTTTGCTTTTTTTAGTGTTCGGTATGTAACGGGCCAGACTGTCGAACGTCAGAGTGCAGTCATGACTCCCTTTTCCCACTTGCTGTTATCATAGGGTACTGTTGCCTGCTAGGATGAGTGAACGAGAGGCAACTGAATCTGACTCGACTTAACCCCCGATGGTGCATTCATGGTCTCCTTGCAGCGCTCGACAGTGCGAGCGTTTCACTCGCATTTGCCACTAAAAATAGGTGTGTGCGAACTGTAAAAAAATATTTAGGGGCCCATGTGCGCATAAAAAAAATCAGCCGAAGCAGCCTATATTTTTGTCAATAAAAAATATGATAATCTAACCGCAAATGTTGGAGGAACTCCAGCCGCCTTCCCTCTTCCCTCTTCCCCGTGTGACACGGTTATGGGCGGTTTTCCAAGCCGCTGTAGGCACAATGAATATAAGTCCCGCTGTCAGCAGCGTGGAAATAAGTCAAAGTGTGGCGGAGACGGACCGGGTTAAGGGTCGGACCTCCAGGGAAGCCTGCTCCGTTCTCCCCGCAGTTAGGGACTGTTCTCCACGGCCAGGCTGTTGGCTGGGTGGAAATAAGTCAAAGTGTGGCGGAGACAAGGGACCGGGAAAAGCAGCGGACCTCCGGGGAAGCCTGCTCCGTTCTCCCCGCAGTTAGGGACCGTTCGCCACGGTACTGCTGCTGGGCAGGGTGGAAATAAGTCCTGCAGAGTTTCAGAGGACCTGGAGAATGTTTTAGGATAGTAATAACATTATATAAGATAATCATATTGCAAAGATAATATATATAAGATAATAACATTAAAGACAAAATTAAATTGCAATACTTTTTCAAAACTTGATGATTTTACCTTTCTGTACATTTTGTATACAAATTCATTAAATAATTTTGCTTGTAAATGTCTATTTGCATCACGTTTATAACGGAAAACACATTATTTGATTAATTTACATTGTGCCCCTAAAGTTCTTTGTGCGCTCTTTACTTTTTCAACTTAGGAGCACATGTGCTCCTTGGGAAAAAAGTTAGCGTCAAGCCCTACCTTGGATAGTCGACATCTGTGAGCTTTATGTTGTAATGTGAAAGCAACGTGGAGGCTACAAAGTAAATGTGTTGTATTTTATTGCTCAGAGTGTTCAAGCGATCGGAAACCCATTTTTCAGATTATTCTGACACCACCTGAATGGAGCACGAGGCTGCAGAGGTAACTTCAACTTGCCCCTCAAAGAACAATAGATGGTTGGCCAGCGTAGATAGCCTACCTACATACAAATGGAGCACTAAATCAGTGCATTAAATGAATATTTTATCTTTATTAATGTAAACGTATACATGATGTCAGAGACACCATACCTTGCAAAGAAAAGGTTGGTATATTTACATGTGTCAACTCAAAGGAGCCGATACTGTAAAGACAATCAGTGCAGTCAGAGACCCTCGCTTCAAACAATTAAATTGGCTGTCCAATGAGAAATTAACAGGTGAGACAAAATGTGGGCCAGTATGTGCAGCTTGTGACTGTAGTGAAGCACTTGCTTTGCATCTAGTAAAGCGGCCTGACCTACGGCACAGAAACACTGCTCGCAATAGTCCACCTTCCCACTTTTCTTCACTCTCCCTCTAAAGTCAGTTCAGGTTGGGTTGATCTTGTTGCGAAATATCAAAGCTTCAAATATTCACAGGTAATACCACTGAGGCTTCAAAGCCACGAAATGGTATTCCAGATCCATTCCAGACAGCCCTGGTCAATGGCTCCACATCAGAGGGGCTGTGAACACTGAAGGAAAGCCGACAGAGGGCTCTTGGCTGTGTGCATAGACCCTGTTGACCTCCCACCCTCCCTCTGGTTCTCTGGCAGAGGAGCAGACCACAGCAGGGGTCAGTGGGGCTTGCTTGAGGCTGCTACGGGGAACCAGAAGCAGAAGAAAGGCGGGAGGTCTGCAGGGTCCGTGCCCACGTCCGAGTGCCTGTTGTCAGCTGTCCTACAGTGTCCACACACGCCTGGATGTGGAGCCTCCATCAGGCTCTGCTCATACCCGCCACGACTGCATCTCCAAACCTGTTAAAGCCTCCAGATTTTTACAAATTAAATATATATGACAGGTTTATAAAGTGATGTTTTGTGATCAATCAAATATTAACAATCTTAAATTTTCATAGCCGTGAACAAATTCAACACTTTTAAATTGCTTCACGTGAGCATGGACAACTGATGGACAACCAACCAACAGAGCACAGTAGAGCATCCCTCCCCCGTCCAGCCGCCTTTAGCACCAACCACCAGCTGTGAGTCCCATTTGATGGAGGCATGAAACTGGTCTTTTCTGCTCTAAACTTGGAGCTTAAGGGCCCCAGAGATTTCCAAGAGCGGCGCCAACGCTGCCAGCTAACAGTCTTCAACAAGAGAGAATGAAGAGCTTCCAGGTATGGGATCTGGCAGAGATGAGTGGCTTTTTAAACTAATCATGATTGCCTTTGATTCATAATCACAACAAAGGCCTTTCTGCACACACACTGAGACACAAAACCTCCGTCTCCTCCACAGACAGACACATAACTGGCCCTCTCCTTCATTCTCTCTCAAGTGTCTGATTTAATGAGGAACTAATGTCACCATTTAAAAACACATAGCTGCATGTTTGTCACAGCGAGACCCGTAATGGATTTATATTTAGACATCCAAATATCCCTCCCTCCTCCCCTCGGAGCAGCTACACACATTCTCCCATCACACGGCCGCCCTCCCCACCCCCACAACCTCTCATTTCACCCCCACCCTTCTCCTCCACCTCCTCTGACAAGCAGAAAGGCCACGATGAATTCTTGACATCCATGCGAGTTAATTACAATGACTGCACATGTACTGCTGGAGATGTGTAATTATCGGCACCTCGGCAAACGGAAGGCCTGTGTTTTAGCCACTCAAAGAAAAATAGCACGACCACTTCGAGACGTGATGAGAGCTAATCTGCAGAACATGATCGTTTCTACTGTTTGGTTTGTGTGTCAGCATGTGTGAGGGCAGTGTGTGGGGGTCGGGGGGGTGGGTGAATGTACATGTGTGTGCATGTCTTCATCTGAATAATGCAGACTAAATGATTATAGTGTTTGTAGTATTTGTAGACTCTTTGTCATATGGCACATAACAGTGGGGAGATGAGTGTGATGATAAAGGACAACGCAGCACAGAGGAGCTATTTGTTTCTTTTTGTCCCCACAGCAGATCCTCACTAAGAGACGGCACTAACAACCCACTTTGCCTTTCAAAGTCGGAGCATTTAAATGTCCTGTCGACGAAAGCAAGAGGCACTATTACTGTGTTTTTGTCAGGAGAGGAGAGGACTTGGAAAAACCTTGAGTGAGATCGGGATCTGCCTGTAAGCGACTTGCTCCCTGCATGGTCGAATAATCTCCTCTATCATGCTGTCACACATAACTGGTTTGAGGAAGGGGGGGGGCTCGCCCCACTCGCAGACTCACACAAACTCCTGTCGTCCTGAATATTCAACGCAGACGGAGAGACGAGTGGCCCAAACGCGATAAAAGCATCTCTCACCCGCCCACCTACCCAGCATGGGCCCAAACACACACGGGCTGCTCATCGCATCTGTTCACAAGAAACCCTCGCCAAAGGAAGAAAAAAAAAAAACGCTCTCTGTATCCTACCTCTCTCTCCCCAGCAGCATTGCTTAAAGAGTGTTGTGATGGAGATCAGGGTAAAACAGGCTCAGCTGGGACGTGAGGCACAAAAGCTCTGAGTTTGATGCGTAAAAGAGACGAGTGCAGCCTGGACATGTGCGCAAAGGAGACACAATGGCCACAGTGGTGCACAAAGGAACTGAGGGAAGCCTCGGTCACACAACTACAACAGCTGGCAAGATCTCATGCAACCTTCAGCTGCAGAAAACATTTAGTATCCATCACTACACTGCCATCCCCGAGAAAACCAGACTACTGATCATGATGCATGTGTGGAACTTGATTATTTGAAATGTGCTTTGTTCGTAGCCCATCATGTAAAAGCATGGTTTGACCTCTTCTTGTGCAGACAGGTGCACATTATATCATCCAATAAACCTTTTCCTTTTGTAGACTGACACACTGACAGACTATCCCTTTAATTTATTAGGCAGAGTGAAAATCCTTTAAACTTTCAAAGTTGTATTTTTCTGTAATATTCCTAAATGTGCATACAGGCTCAATTTGCATGCAAAATTCCATATTGCATTTTTTCTTTCATGCACGTTTGAGGGAAAGAAATAGTGTATATGAAGTAAACAATATCTCAGCTGTGCGTAGAGGGGATCATCATCATCGTTTGTTACTCACGGGTGCCATCGAAGCGGGTGGCGATGGTGTCCAGGAAGGTGTTTTGCGGGGCCAGCAGCCCTCTCATCACCGGCATCCTGCTCCGGGTCGACTGGGTCCTCCTTCCTCGGCGCCCTGGGGCCGCGCTTGAGTCCTGCTCAGACCCGAAACTAGGCAGGAAGCGAGAGGTGCCCGGTGCGCATCCCAGCCCCTGGAGAAGCGCACCGATCCGAGATACGCGGGGTGACTCCACCTTGGCACCGCGGGGGTTGTGACCATAATCAACTAAGCACAGAGCGAGTATGAACCGCGGGATGCACCTATGCACCTTCCAACGGAGGAGGAGAGAAAGGAAACTAAATAAAACGCCTGTGGGTTGTGTGCGCCGGAGAGAGATGAGGATGGATGGAGAGGCTGCAAGTTTGAGATGCTGATGGCGCGTGGAGTGAATCTTATCGCTGCAAGCTCCTCCTCAACTCTCCCCCTCGCTCCCTCTCTCCCTCGTTGCGTGGTTATCTTGCCACAACTGAGAGCAGATGCAGAGTCACATGACGCCTTTCAGGTCTTGCCAAGCCGTGGTCCTGTTTGAAAGTGGAGGTGGGAGACAACAAAGAGATGCTGCACTGGAAGCCAGTGGCCTTTTCCCCTCATGTGGACCGCTCTGCGTAAAAGGAAAGGAGACCCAGTAGGCGGTGTGCGGATCGATAAGAGTCTTCTTCATCTGCGGTGTGCAGGAAGCAAAAACTGGTTAAAAAAAACACGCTGTATATATTCAACTGAAAATCCCACCTTATTATGCGCTGCTGTCCTTAATTTAATTCCCAGAGTTATGAATGAACGTGGAATTTACTATATGTGAATTTTTAATTGATTTAGATTTTATGAGATGAGCATTAAATATGTGAAGCCGTGATGATGACTCTTCATCACTGCTTCTCGCCTCTCCTCAGGACCACATGGCCTCATGCAGGTGGAGATATCAAGAAGCGGTTCAGTCCTCGTTACGCAGTGAGATTCCGCCATCTTCTGGTGACGCAGCGCAAATTCAACGCACCGTGTGCAGTTTTCATACGCACAAGACATACAGCACAAGCCATGATGTAAAACTTTATACAAATAGAATCTTGAGTACAAGTTTGAGTTTGTCATGTGATCACATAAAGAAGAGGACATATAGTTTATATCAAAACTGTGGTTAAAAAATGCTAAAAGTGTGTATATATAGTTGCAATAAAAGTGCAAGAACCTGAATGTAATTATTTAGGTGTACAGTAGGGGTGCAGATTGTAAGCATTTTCCTTTATCGATTATTGGCAAAATTAACAATCATTTGATTTTCAAAACAAACTTAACACTGTGCTTACACCAAACAATAACAAATGCATTTTTTCCTCAATCAAAGCTCACAGCACCATATTGCATGTTCTCTGAAAGCACTGCATATAGATTGAAAAAAACTGTGTACAAAAGGTACAGGACAGCACTCCAACTGTAGTGTTTATTGCCACACGAACGTTTCGGGTGAAACCCTTCCTTAGCGTGCACAAGCAACAAAGTGAATGGATCACACACACAGGTGTCACTTATCAGTAATCAGGCTGACACAGCAGCTGCAGGTAATGGCAAGAGAAGAAAAAAGAAAAAAGGAACCTAACAATGTATCCCTTCTTATATCAACACAAACAATCAAGTAACCACAATAGTGATATTTTTTTAAAACAGTTATTCAACAATGAAATGCATATCAATTTCTAAGAATTCCAAGCTTTTAACATTTTTAAGGTTTTTAAAGTTTTTTAACAAAAAATGAACAGGCAAATGTCTAATTGTTTTAATACAGTTTTCTTGTTAACCTGTAGGCCTGTTAGTCAAGAACATTTGTACAAAAAACATTTTTACAAAAAACAAGTAAGCACCAACTCCTCATTCAGTCCCTTTGGCTCTAGAGTGTCAAGGAAATGAATCCAGAAACATTCCTTTTGCAAAAGGATTTTATCCCGATCTCCACCTCTAGGTGGAATCTTAACTGCCTCAATGCCCATATATCTGAGATCAGCTGTGGTGTGGTAGTAGCTGTTAAAATGTCTGGCTACTGCCGATTTAGAATCATGATTGCGGATGGAACATTTATGTTCACAGATTCTAGTTTTTAGTTCCCGTTTTGTTTTACCAACATAGTACAGATTGCAAGGACACTTCAATAAATATACAACAAATTTAGTGTTGCATGTTATTCTACCTTTGACTTTCACAATCTTACCAGTTTTAGGATGTGAGAAATAATTTTCTCTGATCAGATTTGGGCATTGAACACAATTGAAACAAGGAAAATTGCCATTTGGCACACTGGACAAAAAATGATGAGAAAGTTTTTTTGGTAAAACGGATCTCACCAAATAGTTGCTCAAATTGGACTGTCTTTTAAAGAAGAATCTTGGTGGCTCTTGAAAAGCTCTTCCGATATCGGGATCTGTGTTCAGAATATACCAATAGTTATTTACAACCTTTTTGAGTGCACTGGAAATAGGGCTATATGTGCACACCATTGAAACCGAGTTAGAATGAACTTTTTCTTTCGGCTCTAACAAGACATTCCTCTGGATCTGACGAACTTTATCCATGGTTTTTTCAACCAGAGTGTTGTTATAACCTCTAGAGACAAAATTCTTACAGAGCTCCTTGGCTTGTGACTCAAAGATTTCATCCGAATCACAAATACGTTTATACCTTAGAATTTGGCTGTATGGCAAACTCCTCTTAAGCGAGGGTGGATGATAACTGCTGTAGTGGAGAAAAGTGTTCCTATCTGTCTCTTTTTTATACACCTCTGTGTGTAAAATATTGACATTTTTCTTAACCAGAACATCTAGAAATGAAATCTTCTCCAAATCAAAATTAAGTGTAAACTTAATAGATTCTTTTTTGCTGTTCAAATATTCATGAAATTTCTTCAGATCCTCTGCATTACCACTCCATACAAAAAATAAATCATCAATGTATCTCCAATATGTTTTAATGAATGTTGAAAAAGGATTGTTGTTGTAAATAAAATCTTCCTCAAACTTGCCCATAAATAAATTTGCATAGTTTGGTGCTACAGGAGAACCCATTGCTGTGCCTCTGCACTGTAAATAATAACGATCTTGGAATTTAAAGTAGTTTTTAGTTAGGACCATTTTAGTCAAAGACGACAATAACTCAGTGGGTGGATGTAACTCAGACCGCTGATTCAAAAAATAACTCAAAGCATTCAAGCCATCCTCATGTGGTATACTGGGGTATAAACTTGATACATCCATAGTGCATAGTATATCAGTGGAGGTAATGTTACAATTATTCAGTTTCTTCAAAAAATCAGTAGTGTCTTTCACATGAGAGGGCAATGTCTGTACCAAAGGTTTAATGTGAGAGTCAATGAATTGCGAGATAGGTTCAGTGAGTGAACCGATGCTGGCCACTATAGGACGTCCAGGTGGATTTTTCAAATTCTTGTGGATCTTCGGCAAGGTATACAACACAGGTCTGATAGGATGCACTTTAATCATAAATTTGTATTCATTGTCCGAAATCCCACCCTCGCGTAAGTGACGTTTTAATGTATCTTTAATTTCTTGTCCAAATCTAAAAGTTGGATCTGCATCCAGGCAGATGGATGGGATTTCGGACAATGAATACAAATTTATGATTAAAGTGCATCCTATCAGACCTGTGTTGTATACCTTGCTGAAGATCCACAAGAATTTGAAAAATCCACCTGGACGTCCTATAGTGGCCAGCATCGGTTCACTTACTGAACCTATCTCGCAATTCATTGACTCTCACATTAAACCTTTGGTACAGACATTGCCCTCTCATGTGAAAGACACTACTGACTTTTTGAAGAAACTGAATAATTGTAACATTACCTCCACTGATATACTATGCACTATGGATGTATCAAGTTTATACCCCAGTATACCACATGAGGATGGCTTGAATGCTTTGAGTTATTTTTTGAATCAGCGGTCTGAGTTACATCCACCCACTGAGTTATTGTCGTCTTTGACTAAAATGGTCCTAACTAAAAACTACTTCAAATTTCAAGATCGTTATTATTTACAGTGCAGAGGCACAGCAATGGGTTCTCCTGTAGCACCAAACTATGCAAATTTATTTATGGGCAAGTTTGAGGAAGATTTTATTTACAACAACAATCCTTTTTCAACATTCATTAAAACATATTGGAGATACATTGATGATTTATTTTTTGTATGGAGTGGTAATGCAGAGGACCTGAAGAAATTTCATGAATATTTGAACAGCAAAAAAGAATCTATTAAGTTTACACTTAATGTTGATTTGGAGAAGATTTCATTTCTAGATGTTCTGGTTAAGAAAAATGTCAATAATTTACACACAGAGGTGTATAAAAAAGAGACAGATAGGAACACTTTTCTCCACTACAGCAGTTATCATCCACCCTCGCTTAAGAGGAGTTTGCCATACAGCCAAATTCTAAGGTATAAACATATTTGTGATTCGGATGAAATCTTTGAGTCACAAGCCAAGGAGCTCTGTAAGAATTTTGTCTCTAGAGGTTATAACAACACTCTGGTTGAAAAAACCATGGATAAAGTTCGTCAGATCCAGAGGAATGTCTTGTTAGAGCCGAAAGAAAAAGTTCATTCTAACTCGGTTTCAATGGTGTGCACATATAGCCCTATTTCCAGTGCACTCAAAAAGGTTGTAAATAACTATTGGTATATTCTGAACACAGATCCCGATATCGGAAGAGCTTTTCAAGAGCCACCAAGATTCTTCTTTAAAAGACAGCCCAATTTGAGCAACTATTTGGTGAGATCTGTTTTACCAAAAAACCTTTCTCATCATTTTTTGTCCAGTGTGCCAAATGGCAATTTTCCTTGTTTCAATTGTGTTCAATGCCCAAATCTGATCAGAGAAAATTATTTCTCACATCCTAAAACTGGTAAGATTGTGAAAGTCAAAGGTAGAATAACATGCAACACTAAATTTGTTGTATATTTATTGAAGTGTCCTTGCAATCTGTACTATGTTGGTAAAACAAAACGGGAACTAAAAACTAGAATCTGTGAACATAAATGTTCCATCCGCAATCATGATTCTAAATCGGCAGTAGCCAGACATTTTAACAGCTACTACCACACCACAGCTGATCTCAGATATATGGGCATTGAGGCAGTTAAGATTCCACCTAGAGGTGGAGATCGGGATAAAATCCTTTTGCAAAAGGAATGTTTCTGGATTCATTTCCTTGACACTCTAGAGCCAAAGGGACTGAATGAGGAGTTGGTGCTTACTTGTTTTTTGTAAAAATGTTTTTTGTACAAATGTTCTTGACTAACAGGCCTACAGGTTAACAAGAAAACTGTATTAAAACAATTAGACATTTGCCTGTTCATTTTTTGTTAAAAAACTTTAAAAACCTTAAAAATGTTAAAAGCTTGGAATTCTTAGAAATTGATATGCATTTCATTGTTGAATAACTGTTTTAAAAAAATATCACTATTGTGGTTACTTGATTGTTTGTGTTGATATAAGAAGGGATACATTGTTAGGTTCCTTTTTTCTTTTTTCTTCTCTTGCCATTACCTGCAGCTGCTGTGTCAGCCTGATTACTGATAAGTGACACCTGTGTGTGTGATCCATTCACTTTGTTGCTTGTGCACGCTGAGGAAGGGTTTCACCCGAAACGTTCGTGTGGCAATAAACACTACAGTTGGAGTGCTGTCCTGTACCTTTTGTACACAGTTTTTTACATTTTTTTGAGGATTCAGCACCCATTCATACTTCTGAGGGTTGAGCGTGTTTGTTTGGACTTCTGATAGCCTATCGATTGATCAATTAAAATTCATGTTTAATGACGACTGATTAATCGATCAGCAATTAATCATTATCACCCCTTGTCTACAGTTATGACATTAAAGGGACTGGACCCTTTTTGTTCTGTTATGTTCTGATTTGGTTTACCAATAAAAGAAATCTTCATATTTTGGGGGCCAATGATTTAAAACATCTTGGGTGGAAGTTATCGATTACATATATAGCTTCTAGCTCAGTAACAGTCCATAGGGACTTGGGTTGGAAACCAGAAAGTCACCGGTTCAAGTCCCAATTCAGGCCAAGTATGAAGTGAGGACTGGTAGCTGGAGAGGTGCCAGTTCACCCAGTCCCAGCAAGACAGCAAACCCCCAACTGCTTGGGGCGCCTGTCCGTGGGCTGCCCCCTCGCCCGGGCGTCTCTCCATTTAATCCATGTATAGGTTGTGTGTGTGTGTGTGTGTGTGTGTGTGTGTGTGTGTATTCCGGGCCTGTGTGTATATGACAATAGAGTGAAATAATTGACTTTTCAATATGTTCCTTTTATTATTTTTGCCGTGTTTTCTACTCATCACTCGGTCACTTCTTTTCCTTTTTTCTTTTGCTTCAGACTTTTGAGCTGCTGTAACTTGTGAATTTCCTCAGTCTTGTATTAATACTTTATATTTTATTGTTAATAGGACTGCACATTCACTGGTCTTGTGATATCCAGCTTGCACCATTTCAAAGGCACACCTTTTACACGATTTTGTAAAAAAAAATAATAACAATAATAATAATACCATGATATTTGTGATAACATATTACTCACATTACAGCTAATTTGACTGACTGCATGAGCTGTAAATATTTTTTTTGTAGATGGTAAATAAATACAGAAAGCTCATGTGCTTTACAGGAGAGGGGTCACTCTCCCAGCACTGGTTACAACTCTCTCTTCAGGACTGTTAAAGTCACAACGTGTCCTGACTTACAGAGGAACAAATGAAAGTTTCCCCTCAAGAAAACACAGTGTATGATCTTCTGTGTGTTGGCAGGTCAAAGATTTGGAGATCAGGTATGTGTGAATCCTTACAAGAATACTCCAAGACATTTTTAAGCACGTGAGCGTGTGTACAGGAGTGTTTTCAGCAGGTAAAAACTGGAAAAGCTGCTTTTTTAAAATTACAACAATGTAGACCTTTGATTTTACTGGGAGGCATCAAAGCAAGGTTAGATTACCAACTTCCTGGGCAACTAAACCAACAGGTCCCCAGACCCCCAAGGCCGCTATTAGCTCACCCTTTAGTCCAGTAAACTTACATTTAATCAAATTGCCATGTACTAACTGACACACCACAAACCAGGAGCCAGGTAAAAGAGCTCTGCTTGGTCTGTGGGCATGTCATGAAGCTGCCATGTCTAGCCTGCTGTCAGCAGCACACTAATGGGAACATGGAGGTGACAGCACACAGTACACAGAGTGCAGTAGGTGGACAGCCTTGTAATCAGATTGACATTTCTTATTTACTCACAATAGAACACGCATCGACTGAGTTTAGAAACAGACAGCTGTGCGAAAGAAAATTCATAGCATAGCAGCAACCTCTAAAGCAGCACAATGTGACACGTAGGTCATCAATACTGGTAAAAACAGAGTTAATGCTTTTTAGATTTTAAATACTATCACATGTAAAAACTTTTAAAACATGCAAAAAAGATTTCAAATCCAGGTGGCATTAAGACAACAACAGATTTGTGTTCACCAGGCACGTGCACAGACAGACCCCAGGTGGTGTTCAAGCACCTGCTCTTTTGCCCTCTGACACAATATGTGCCCTTTTTGCAAGACATTTCTTTTCTATTTCTTTGTCTAATTTATTATTTTAGGTTGTATGTCTGGCCTGCACCAAACACCTATTAGTATGTGACTATTAAATTAAATCACGTAGGAAAGAAGCAAGCACTCTCAAAATAAATCCCCTCGAAAGGTGCATTGTTTTTGGCTATTAAATTAAATCACAGCGGTTTTCTCATAACTTTATTGTTCCCATCTCTTGAGCAGTGGATTGAAATTTAAAAAAGAGGAATGTAATTTTATTTCTGAACCAACGGTAAACAAAGAATTCAGCTGGATCACAGGTTAAATTAAAGTGGTCTGATGGGAAAGTATAAACAAGAGAAAATATAAAATAAGCCTTGCATTGAAAGCGTGAAGACAAGAAGCATGTTTGTAGGAAGCTGAATTTGATGTAAATGAACCAAACTACCTCCCAAAAGACTCTTCTCTCTTCAGCAATCTGTTAACTTAATACTGGAATACTTTGAGGCAGAAATCCTCCTCAGTGTGTCGGGGCAGACCCAGAACACACGAGGGATTACATATCTCATCTGGTCTGGGAACATCTCGGGGTCCCACAGGATGAGCTGGAAAACGTTGCTGGGAAGAGGGATGTCTGGAATACTTTGCTCAGCCTGCTGCCCCTGTGACCCGGCTTCAGATAAGAGGTTGAAAGTGGATGGATTATGAGAGAGGTGCACCTTTTTTTGTTTCAGCACCTGTCCCCAAAAATGTCTCTGCACGGAGCTGATGTTCACATCAAAACAAACTGGGACTTTTGCATGTCCCTTATCTATTTATTCAGTTCTCTTTATGAAGACTTAGAGGCTGAATGGAAGAGTTTGGATACCAAGAACAGCTGCATCAAATCCACACCCCTCCTATCTATAGGACACAACAATAGCACAGAGTATTTTTTATCAGTGTACCAACTCAAAGCACAACAAGAACCACACTAATCCAGCAACACAGAGCATAATGACAGACCTCAGTAGACCATAACCTGCCCCTGGCTATAGCCTAACAGAAAACACATTCAGGCAAACAATATTCACTTTAACCCATTGCAAGTATATAACCACGATACAGCACAGAGCAGAGAAAGGAGATGTGTCTGACTCACCTGTGTGAAGCTCCTCATGCTGGCAAAGTCTCCAAAAACCACATCATACAGTGTAGTTTCCCATATTTTGGCTGCCTGGTCCACAGTTTCTCCATCTACATCCATCCAGATAAGCTCAGTCTCTACGTCAGCAGCTGCTTTCCAACCAAAACTCCATGAATCCACCGTCCACTGCTGCCAGCTACATTTTGTTAACACAAGAAAACACACAGTAGCAACGTTAGCAAACATGCTAACTCTCGGTTCTTTAAGCTAATTTGAAAAACGTTGCTAACGCTGTATCCGTTATAATAAAGGGAAAAACCGTCCGTTTATGTTTCGTATTTCAGGAGTAGTGACCGTTAGGTTTTGTTGTATAAAGTTAATAGTCAACGGACATCAACTTCACCTGCTTCCCTCTGACGTCACTCCCTCCGCAGCTCGCCACAGCTGCGCACAACTTGCATTTTAAACATGGCGCCCATTTTACTTTGTCGTCGATCCGTTTCCGGTTTTGTCTTTTAATTTCCGGTTGCTACTGTAATGGCTGTGTCCGAAATCACTCACTACTCTCTACATAGTCCATTATATAGTGAGTTCGCCATTTTGTAGTGTTGTCCGAATATATATATATATTATACTTCAATTAAGTAAAGACTTAAAGGGATAGTGCACCCAAAAATGAAAATTCAGCCATTATCTACTCACCCATGTGCCGAGTCCTGACAACACTTAGGGAGATCCCAGGGGAGAGGGGGTAGCAACACAATGGAGGCTTACGGCACCCCAGATTTAAACGTCCAAAAACACATAATTGAAACCACAAAATATCTCCATACTGCTCGTCCGTAGNCAGAGTTCAAATGACGTTTTTCCAAACAACTTTTTATGTCGGGGCTTCAGGACACTTGGATCACTACGGACGAGCAGTATGGAGATATTTTGTGGTTTTAATTATGTGTTTTTGGACATTTTAATCTGGGGCGCCATCAGCCTCCATTAGGTGGAGTTGTGTTGCTACCTCCTCTCTCCTTGGATCTCCACAAGTGAGGACTCTAAAACTTCACCTGAGCCTCCCTCGGCATATGGTGAGTAGATAATGGCTGAATTTTCATTTTTGGGCGCACTATCCCTTTAAAGTATCCCACAGTGCACCACGAAAAGTAGTCACCACGCAATATATCCCACCATGCATTGCAGCAAAGGAACGGTCAGACTATCTAGCCGTTTCTCAATCTGCGTTCTTGCCTGTGCTTGTGTTCTTGCGGACTTGTGAAATGTCATCAGTCGCAGCCCAAGTACTGTTCCGATTCAAAGTCCGCATCCAGCCAAGTACAGTCCAAATGCCCGCATGTGAACTTGCTCTGCCTGTTCAATCGGGGATGCATCGGGAGGTGACTTGTGTGGACCTTTGACAGCCAGGTATCCCAGAATGCACTTCTCACAGACCAGCGGCAATGGCAGCCATCCTTGGGAGTTTGTATTCCCGAGTATTATGTACTCTCAAGCGCTCAAGTCCAAACTTGGCATAGCTACTTGGTATTGAGAAGCGCCTTATGTGGGACGGACACCAAGACGGACAAAAGAAGAGAGAGTAGCTGGATTACAACCTGTTGAACATGTTTAACTTATAACTACTTGTAGAAGTTTGTTTTACCAGTTTCTTTGCCATGTAATAAACTGTCAATTCAATGTAAAGTCATTGGTCCCCGAAGAGATAAAATAGACTAGTGCTTAACAGTTACTGTACAGGGCTAAGTAAGTACGATGATGCAGGTTGTTACTGATAACTGAAGGTATAAATATAATTTGCAGATGCCACAAATAGTCTTTAAACCTGCTGATTTTTGCTTTGTTGGTCTGGAAGCTGATTTACAGCCTAAATATGAATAAAACAGAACTGTTCACCCGGCATTACCTCAGTCCGCAGAGCCTTGGCTTTGGAACTGGAGATTCGGCAGTTCAAGTTTCATACAAAGCAAGTACAGAGTGTGGACCGGCAGCTGGAGAGGTGCCAATTCACCTCCTGGGCACTGCCGAAGTGCCCTTGATCAAGGCACCTAACCCCCAAACTGCTCCAGTGCAGACTGATACATAATAAAGCAAATACTACAACCTAAATACTGATGTCTTATTTTTTATCTAAATAACAATTTTGGGGTGAAACCCATCAAGTATCATATGATGCTGGGTTAAATGCCCCATTACACTATAGTCTTACTCTTAACAATTCAGTTGTCTTATACTTAGTAAAATAGGACAAATGAGGTTTACATCTTGGGCTCTTTAAATATTTGCAGCCAGTCACCAAACATGTTGTTGCATTGCTACTACAAATGTGCCCCACATGAAGTAAACATTTTGATTAGTCTGACGTAACTAGTACGCAAGGTGAGCCAAGTATGTTGATTTTCTCGTTTTGTTAACAGGAGTGCTGCAGCTAAACAATAAGAGCATAACAACAAAGATGGTTGTAGCATGCTGCTTTGCTATGGATGATATGAATGAAACAGAAAATAAATGTATGTACAGATACCAATGCACATACAGGTATTTATATTTATTAATTTATTTAAAAGCACATGCCCTGTGCACAGCGCTGTAAGTCCTTACAACTTGGTGCAGGTGATGGCAGGAGACATCAGACTGATGTACAGCACACTAGAGGGCTGAAATGCTTCTTCAAGTAACTTAGTCTTAATTTGAAATGTTACAAATAACGCATTTCGCCCACCTTATGAAGCCATGGGCAAAACGCTTTGTTTGTAACATTTCAAATGAAGACTAAAGTTAAAAAAGAAGCACTTTAGCCCTCTCGTGTGCACTGTTTCTGCTTATCTAGTATTCATTTATTTATTTATAGTAAAAGGTGCTTAAAAGTAAAATGTGAAGACTTTGTTAAATAAGGAATAATGAATGCTGGAAAATATAAAACAGAAAAGGCACAGAAGGTTAAATATGAAATGCTGAAAGTTATAATTGATAATTACATGGTAATAAATTAAATGAAGGTTACATTGAAATAAACCATTAAATAAAGTGTTTTATAATAGTGAGAAAGGGATGACAACGATCATTTTTAAGTAAGAATCGCTGAGATTTAATTAATTGTTATTTAAGACCAGTTTAAGATGCGGAAGAGCTCATCTTATCTCTGACCAATCAGCGCGCCACGTTTACAGACTCGCCCAGCCAAGTCACGCCCCTCCAGCTGTGTGGGCTTCTCTGATTGGCGGCTAGGGTTGGCTCTCTTCTCTGATTGGCCAGTGTCTTGTCAGTGAGGACGGGACGTGGAAGCCGGATACCTGCAGCTGCTCGCTCATTCTGAGCCTCTTTCAGTCCAGTTCCCTGCTGTCTGGGATCATACCGCCTCCTCATCTGTCTCTGACTGTGTCGCGGACCTTTAAACCAACCAAGGTAGGTCTTTGTTACGTGTTACGACATTGTTCCTCCTGAAGAACGAAGTAGTAGCTATGTAACAGGCAGCAATGTTACAATGAAGTGTACTCGACTCTTATCTTATTGTCCTGACACATAGCTTAGCCACAGCAGGCTAGAAACAGCTGGATACAAAAATTAAGCTAATATGGTTTATTATCCGTGTTTTCAGTGAACTGGCTTCAACCAAATGCCACTTTCTGGGGGTCTTTAGTGAACTGAAGTCGGCTGTCTGGCTCTCAGATGGTGTGTGAGGCCTGTCTCAGCATCTCCTTCATGTTTCCTCCTGTTATTTATTAGTTAGATTAACGTTTAAGACCCAAACTGTGCTGTTAACGCGATGTTAACGGTCTGCATTCCTGGTGTGGCCTGCACACAGTCTGCCTCTGGCTGTCTCTGCAGTCTCCTCCCCATCATGCGATCATCAGCCTGTCAACCTTATGTAACTTTTATTTCCCTTTTTAAAACACAGAAATCTACCTTTTGTAAAGCTTATTTAATGATCAAGTGACCACGCATGCACACACACACACACACACACACACACACACAGGAAGCTGCATCATATCACACACACCTTCATGAACATGTTAATTATGAGCAAAAAGCTGGAAACACAATGCAGCCTGGATTACGTTCGGTTAACCACATGCTGCAGGGTTCTGTTGCTCACTTTGACAGACTTAAGAGGATTATGGAGTTGGTAAATCCATGGGTGTATAAAGAGTAAATCAGGTGGAGCAGATAAATGCTGAGTCATGGCCTGGCTACGTCTGCTTTATGCTTTGAATGGATTCATTCATTCAGAAAACTGTGGTGTCAAGTGGAGAGGAGCTTTTCTTGTCTGTGGTGTCAGTGTCAGACATTTAAATGACTGATTCATCTGTAACTAGGTTTTTTGTTAAATCTCTGAACAAGTTACTATATAATTAGACTTTATTCTCACAAGCACCTCTTGAATGTGTACACTTACTCAACATACAGTGCACACAACTGTACATATTTCCCATGTTTATCCTATTCTTGTTTTTATTCTATTGTAGTGACCATTACAGCACAATACATGTTTTATATTTTCTGAATGTAACATACTAGTACACATATTTGTACACACTTACAGACTCTGCACAGTGAACATATTTTTATTCTTAATCTGAAGTACTAGTGTTAAACACTGTGTCATAATGCACATTTCTATTTTATTTTATAACTTCTATTTTCACACAGTCCGAAGATATGCACCTCAATTTGGTGACTCTAAATTGTCCGTAGGTGTGAATGTGAGTGTGAATGGTTGTCTGTCTCTATGTGTCAGCCCTGTGATAGTCTGGTGACCTGTCCAGGGTGTACCCTGCCTGTCCCCAATGTCTGTTGGGATAGGCTCCAGCCCCCCTGTGACCCCTAACAGGATAGCAGTCACAGAAAATGAATAATGAATGAATAAAAGACAGTTATTTGATTTTACAGTGTCAAACAGCAAATCTTTATCATCAAACGTACATGTTTTTACCTAGATAAAATACTGCTACAATCTCTGACTTTGTCCTTATTCCATCTCTCTTTTTAAGAAGAAGATAATCCTTTACTAGTCCCACTGGTAGGAAATCTGCGTCATTACAGCAGCAAGGGGGGGCAGTGCAAACAAGAAGCATCAGTAAAATAACCAGCAAAGCAATATAATAATTACACATCAGTAAAAAACACGCAGATCAGTCTGTTTGCTTTAAGATCATTGTCTCAAAAGTGTGTGTGTTTGTCCCCTGTGTCCACCACCAGGCTCAAAGATGTCTCAGAAGATCAAGGCTGGCTCTGTGGTGGAGATGCAGGGAGATGAGATGACTCGGGTCATCTGGGACCTCATTAAGGAGAAACTCATCCTCCCGTATCTGGAGCTCGACCTGCACAGGTGAAGTATGATGACGGCAGGGTGTGCACGATGGCGCTATAGATCAACTTCCTGCTTTTCATGTTTCTGATTAATGGGAAGTGCAGGGCTTTTGTCACCAGTACACCTGGGTTTATTAAATGTCTGTTCATGGTTTGCATTGTGGCTTTGAATACGCTCCTTATATGACGAAAGGATAAAATGTGGTAACCCATGCATCCAATAGTAGTGACGACTAGGTGAGAGTGAAAGAAGATTATCAGGTGACAGCTCCTGCTGTGCTGGGATTTCTAGTTTGGCTTGTTTATCCTGCCCTCGCACCCCCACCCTCGCACCACCACTACAATGAAGAGTGAGATCAGGAGTGTGTGATTAGCACCCAGTGAAAAGGTGCTCGGGTTTGTTATAAATCAGAACCCACCCTGAGCCTTGTCCTTAACAAAAGGTCTCCTCAGATAGTTTCATTATCTCACCTACAAAGCAGTAGTTGCTGTACAGTGTGTAATCCCTTGTAATTGTAGCACATGTAGTTCTGTCTACAGATGCTTCAAATACTGCTAACTGATTGGTTGTTTTTCCTAAACATTTTTACGGAGAAATTCCCAAGTTACTAGGTGACGTAACAATCTGTTTCCTAAAGTGTGGCACCAGAGATCACAGATAAGATCCTTTTCCAGTAAATAGCAGTCGCTTACAGTCAGTACCCCAAACGAGGGGAGCATCCATTTCTTCATCTGACCCCACTCCTCCTCTTATCTCCTGCATGGACTTTGTTCTGAGTTATATCGTGATTTCCATGACCTTTTTATGTTAAGTTCAAGTCCTTGATGTTCCCATCCCTCGTAATGTCTCCATACTGTGTAGTGCGGACAGATAGCCGACACTTTGAACTTCCTTTTTCCGATAGCTTTGACAAACGTGTCACAGAATTTTCATCATCACTTCTTGTATTTCATTGTATAAGTTAATGATTTATTGTGCAACAGGCATGGGAAGCACATGTTTGATTGAATATGGTGTAATAATTATTCTGTTGTAATAATTATTTCTCAATAAGCAGACCTGTCACTGATCAGGCCACTGGAGAAACAAATAACCCACTGGCACTGAGACCTGCTCAGTGGTGTCACATGTTTCTCACGTGACGCTTTAAGAACACTTAAAGTAAACTTTGCTAGTAATTGCAGATACAAAACAGACAGGATGGCCCTGTTTACACCTGGTATGAACATCGCCCTGGGTAATCAGAGGTGGACGGCATGACTGCACCCAATGCGTTTTTAATAGCTTTTTTTACACAGAGATCACTCAGCAGGGCCGCTACTAAATCCCTTCTTTACACCACCTTTGCAATTTTTTTTGCGTGTTGTGTGACATATAACGCATGCGTCAGCAGCAATTTTTAAATAATAACAATCATTCATCATCCCTGTTATATGGCGGCTGATCTCGTCCTCTGCTTGGAGGGTAAGGAGCTCCTGGACCTCGTTGTCTCCCCAATTTGCAGACATTTTTGGCCTTCTTAGAGTTAGCTGCTAGGGAGTGGATTGCACACATTAAAATGTCCTCAAAATGTCACACCAGTCCCGTCCACGGTCCCATTCTGCCGACTGTCCCTTTTACACAGATGCTGATTCAGCTCTGTTATCACCCCCATTAGTAGCTTAAAGGTGAGACAACTCTCCTTGCTTATACGACTCCCTGCTGGACAAGAAAACTTTCTGTTTCTGCCATTACATGGGTTAGATGCAGTGCTAAGCCACCTTCTCCAGAACGGTCAGTTCAACGTCTGCCTGGTTAGCACGAGCTAACACAGCAGCAGCTTTTAAACGGTCCCAGCAACCTCTGTCGTTTAATGTTAGCCGTGTGATGATACAGTAACAGTGAGCCCTGTGGGCGGACTCTCACCAACTGTCCCTGCAAACGCAGTACATATAAAGTGGTGACGTGAGATTCGATCAAAGTAGTCATTCGGGACACATTCGGAGACGCATTGTAACGCCAGGTGTGAACAGACAGACATAAAGCTGTCCACTTACAATTAAATCATCCATGCTTTGTGTTAATACCAGATATAAAGAGGCTCATTATGTGCATATCGATTAAAGCTTGTTCAGGGTCTCTGGATAGAGTCCGAGGACTTCATCCACTTTGTTCCAGGTTAAACAGGCACACACCAAAACAAACAAACAAACATATAATAACAAACAAGGACAACACTCTTGTTAAACCTGAATATGTTTGTGTACAGCTTTCTCTCTCTGTGCTCAGACGTATGTATCCATGACTTGTTGCGGCTTGGCGTTGGCTCTCGGGGGAAGGGGAAGAGGAAAGTGGGTGAAAGGTCGTGGCTGCTTTCAAACAATGCTGTTGGGTTCAGAGGAACACACATACAGCACTGCATGCTATACTTCCAAGGAATGACAAGCACGTTGACCTTAATCTAGTTTTCACATGAAGTATGGTTCCTTCTGTCAGTAGTTTGTGAGCTTCCTCCTGCACAAGTGCAACAAGTGGAGCAACATTTCTAGTTACCTTGGTGAAGGGCCAGTCGTCATTGCACAATTGATTCCTTGTTTCCTTTGTCTCTGCGCTGCTGGCTGGTTG
This sequence comes from Epinephelus moara, assembly GCF_006386435.1. Taxonomy (NCBI): domain Eukaryota; kingdom Metazoa; phylum Chordata; class Actinopteri; order Perciformes; family Serranidae; genus Epinephelus; species Epinephelus moara. The sequence goes on from NC_065512.1 coordinate 3,418,430, forward strand.
TGTACATCACTTGGGCAAATAACAGGCGTAAAAAGAAGAACAGAGTGAGCACAGTTGCGGTGCTGAGAAGGAAGTGTGGAAGAAGGTTAATGGCTATTCTTGATGTTGTCACTGGGCCGGGTCTTGCAAGAAATATAAATATCCGAGATGTTGAGGGAATAAAGGGCCTGGGAGCAATTTGAGTTGTTCCTCAAGCTGGAGGCAAGCTCGCAGTCTCTCTTTCACTACTTATTAATGTCGTCCCTGTCTTTTGACACAGTGATAATGTTTCACATCACAGCTGTAACGTTCACAGACTAGCTTGGAGCCAACTAAAACATTGGCATATGTTCACTTTTAGTGCTTTGTTGTGCTCCAGGGTGTCTGTGCAACTGAAGCGTAAATAATCACTGCCCTTCTTGAAACAGAGTGCTCTTGTTTATGGCGTCCCATGCCTCTGCTGTGGAGATTATCAACGGTCTCCATGTCTGTTTGGTCCATTTCTTCGCCTTGATTGTAGAGGACAAGTGTCGCACACTCTGTAGTACTCTTTATATGCATTTCTTTAATTTTGGGCCTTCTTCAAGATCAACAAACAATACCATTTCCTTGTCTTTACATCTCTGCTTACTCTAATTCTTAGAAGCACAAAATATAAAACTTTTTTAACCACTGACCGAAATATGTTTGCAGTATTGAGCATCTAAAAGTGGCAAGTAAAAGGAGCTGCCATTGAATATCTGGCAGATTCGTAAGCTTATTTATTTACCCTGAGATCATGCATTTCCAGATCTAAAGCAGGACAACTTTTATAATGTTTGACATCATCTTACATTGGCAAAGTTATTTAGTAACACTGATACATCGTGTGGTTTGGTAGGTTTTGTTAAAAGATTAAAATGTGTTTAAATGGCTGAAAGTACTGAAAAAAGTTTTGTTTTTCTATAACTTGTATCGGCACAGGTGTAGAAAATTTCAACACATTTCCAGGACGCTATAGATTCTTTTTCTCTGGTTCTACTAATTCAAACTCTGTTCTTTTTATCTCTCCCTGCACAGCTATGACCTCGGTATGGAGAACCGAGATGCAACAGACGACAAGGTCACAGTTGAGGCGGCGGAGGCTGTCCGCCGTTACAACGTGGGCGTCAAGTGCGCCACCATCACACCAGACGAGAAGCGCGTGGAGGAGTTCAAGCTGAAGCAGATGTGGCGTTCGCCCAACGGCACCATCCGTAACATCCTGGGAGGCACAGTGTTCAGAGGGCCCATCCTGTGCAAGAACATCCCTCGCCTGGTGCCTGGCTGGACCAAGCCCATCATCATTGGCAGGCACGCCCATGGAGATCAGGTACTCTATTGGTCAGTTGGACGGTGTGCTCTGCTGATGTCTGAAGAGTGTTTACTGTTTAAAAATTGCATGTTGAAGTGAGCTCAAGCTTCCAAACATGAGGAAGACTTTAATCACTCTTCAAGTGCAGGACTACAACTAAACAGAGCAGCTGTAATTGTGAAGCAACCATGTGAGAGTCTTTATATAAGTGCAGAGAAACTTCTACAAACTCCCTTATTGTCAGTGACAAAAGTGCTACTGTTATTGAAGCATAATTTTTTCCAGCAAACCTCTGTGACAAAGTGAGTTGAGGTTGCAGGGTTATCAGAGGAGACTCAGTCAATAATTATATTTCATCAGCTGCCCTTTGGACCATAATGTACAAACCTCTACAGCCTGAACGAGTTGCAGCAAGGCCACAGAACTAAATCACAAGTTCAACCCTTAGGCTCTGTGCCAAAGTCGACAGAGCTCTCCTGAGTCATGCAGGTGAAATGTCAAATAGCTGCGAGTTACATAATATCCCATACATGTCAGAGGTATACGTATACTGCTGACGCCACTACAGGTACACGCCTAGTGGTGCAGAGGTGTTTATGATGATGATCTAACACCAGGGTTGATTTCTGGTTTTGCCAGTCTGGTGTTCGAGCGCAAACCAGTTTGATTTGATTAAAACTGGCTAAACTGGCATTGGTCAATCTGCCACGTTCTGGCAAATTAAAAAGTAACCGACATCGGTAAGCTGTGGCGGCAGAATCACGGCTCTAAATCCAACTTGTATTGCATTAGTAAAGAGCAATATGGCAACTTGATGAAACTACTTTGTTTGTTTATGAATAAACTAACGGAGTCACAAGTGTCTGACAGGCTGTGTACAACTTAATGCCAAACCGAGGCTGACAACATGAAGGAGATCAAAGTTCAGTAAAGGTGGAGGGAGTGAAGACGTGTACGATGCACATTGTGTTTGTTTACTAGAAAGTTCATGTGTTCTTTGGGGTGATTCATGCCTGTTGCATACTGCCGACAAACGTAGTACACAGTTCAATTGATTTATGTTATGTATGTGGGTCGATCTCCGCCACCTCCAGTCTGCATGTCAAAGTATCCTTGAGCAAGATACTGAACCCAAATTGCTCCCAAAATGTGGCACCTTGTATGGTAGCCTCAGCCACCAGTGTGGGAATGGCTGAATGTGACTTGTAGTGTAAAAAGCACTTTGAGTGGTCGGAAGACTAGAAAGGCGCTCTACAAGTGCAGGTCCATTTACCATTTACCAATCCTTGTCCAGGCTTGGACAGCTTCTGGTTTTGCAAAGCAATGGTAAACAATAGCACGGCTAATCTCTGTAAACAGATACATGTGTATGTATGCAGACTCTGTAGTCAACAGCACAAGATATTGGTATTGGAAAAGTTCTAGTTTCCCATACCACAGGGAAAGAGATTAGCTAAAAAGACTGGGGCAAAGAAGAGGCCATATATCTGCATGTTACACCAGATCTCCTTAAGTATTGGCCGTTGCCACCAGAGGCTTATCGTCATCAGAGTAATAGCCAATGGGTTCTGACATTGTAGCATGGCTAATGTTGATAGCAAACCACTGCTACTAAAAAGCAGTGATTCACCAACAGTTTACCAGCAGATAACTGCCTCTGTGTCCTGTCCTTTCCCTAATGACAAAAAATATTTATATCATGTTGTTTTCACACTGGCAGCTCACTAAAGTTATTGTTGTGGTCTGCCTGATATCAAAGGTCAGCTGGCAGGCTTAACTTAAACATTATGGGCCCTATTTAGATGGTCTAAAGCGGACGGCGGAGGGCGCATAATCCATGTCGCAACTGTCATTGCTATTTAGATGCAGACGCAGTTGTCATTTTCACGCCCTGCGCCCTCGTCGTCTAACTAGCAAATGAACTTGCGCTTCTCTGGGTGTGTTGGTCTAAAAATGAGGAGTGGTCAGGCGCAGTCATGGC
>NC_065512.1:3421990-3433368 GCF_006386435.1 Epinephelus moara
ATCTTTCTTGTATTAGTGATCCCACGCCTGCTTTACCTCGGGGAGCTTGGGTGCCTGTCTGCTGTCCCCGTAGATCTGGTTCTGACGGGCCTTCACCTCCCGCACGAGGAGATCCGTCTCCTCAGCTGTAAAACGCTCACTCTTTCCACTTGGTAGGTCCGCCATCTAACTAGCTGTCCGCCATGCGCTCCAATCGCGCCTCTTTTAAAGGGAATGAGAGGTGACACTCTGATTGGCTTATTGAATGATAGGCCCAAAACACACCCATGACTAACTCACAGAGTAAGTCCAACCCTTTTAGACTCTCCGCCATGTCTAACTAGCAAGTGACTGGGACACGCCCATGCGCCGCACGCCTGGCGCTTCGCGTTTTAGACCATCTAAATAGGGCCCTATGGCTTTGTCAAGGGTAGTGGGAATAATGTAGTTATAGTTTATTTGTTCTCCTTACACAAGATTAAATTAGTAAAACTGTTTTCCTGTTTCCTCTGTTTCAACGCTTTGCATTGTGGGATACAGTAAGCGACAAACTGGTCTGATGCATACTGGAGATTTTTTCAGAATCAGTACGACATCTAGGTATTTTGGGTGAACTGTACATGTTGCCTTTGTCTGTATAGTACATGCTACATTTAAGCCAAATCAGTACATACTGTGAGTGTATTAGGGAGTTGTGAATACAGTCTCAAAGAAAACTTAATTGTGAAGAAGGAAATTTAAATTGAATTGTCGGCAAACCAGCTCAGAGGTGCATTACCGCCACCAAGTGGACTGAAGTGGGCTCTTACAGTCTCATTATGTTCCACTGGGGAGCAGCTGCTGAGTCAAGTGTGACACCTAGCGGTCCAGTCTGGTGTTTAGCTGTTTTTTACACTGGCGCAGCCCGATCTGACACCATTACCTTTCAAAACCTGTCCCAGTCACATCTTTGCGGTATGAGGTCAAACAGCAGTGGTCTAACAATATTAATCGTGTCTTTCTCAATGTGCTCCCCACAGTACAAAGCCACAGACTTCGTGGTGCCTGGGCCCGGGAAAGTGGAGATGACCTACACACCCACAAAAGGAGAGCCAGTTAAATATGTCATCCATGAGTTCCAGGGTAAGACCTTGCACCTTGCACCATCATGCCTCCATCTCTCACATATGAAAAAGGTTCAGACAGGATACCCAACAATCCTAACTGTGTACTTTCAGTATCATAGATCCACGTGTCTCAGGTGTGTAGACGTACTTCCATCTGTCTATAATGAAAAACATGTCAAATATCACAATGTGAGTGGGTGATAGAGGGTCAGTCAATATAACTACGCAGGACTGGCACCAGAGGAAAGCTTTTACAAACACATTTGCCATTGTGTTCACAGTGTAAATGGGGAAATATAAGATATGGCTTATCTGTTTGTTTCAGTTCCTCACTCAACACTAAACACTGAGCTGACTGAAACAGATTAGAGAGGCTGAGTGATGATGACTGGTAGCAACAGGGGGTTCTTTTTAAGGCGTTTTTTCAGTGTTTGTCCAAGTTTGAAAGAAACAGTGTGATATCATTTATTCAGTCATGCATATTCAGTTAATAAACACACCCAAACACATAAAGGTGTGCTGCTGTATATGTGAGAATATATGTGAAGTTACTGCAGAGCATATGTAATGAACTATATGTGTGTGTGTGCAGGCACAGGTGGTGTGGCCATGGGCATGTACAATACAGACAGCTCCATCAGGGACTTTGCCCACAGCTCCTTCCAGATGGCTCTGACTAAAGCCTGGCCTCTCTACCTCAGCACCAAGAACACCATCCTCAAGAAGTACGACGGCCGCTTCAAAGACATCTTCCAGGAAATCTACGAGAAGTAAGGGCTTTAAAATACACGCAAAAACATGCAAACGCACTCTTTCACAAGTGCACACACTATTATACCAGATAAAGATCATAATTAAGAGGTGCTGTCTGTCGTCTTGTGTTTCCAGGGAATACCGTGCTCAGTTTGAGGCCAAAGGCATCTGGTATGAGCACCGTCTGATCGATGACATGGTCGCCCAGGCCATGAAGTCTGAGGGAGGCTTCATTTGGGCCTGCAAGAACTACGACGGAGATGTGCAGTCTGACTCTGTGGCACAAGGTTGGTAGAAGCTGTCCTAATAGTCTGACCGCTGCCAAACTGTACTGCAACACAAACAGAGATTGCTGATTTTGCCATTTCTGGTACAAAGACGTTCTGTTGGTAATGTGGTTTGTGTGATTCTGTTTCAGGCTACGGCTCCCTGGGTATGATGACCAGTGTGCTCATCTGTCCTGATGGACGCACAGTGGAGTCTGAGGCCGCCCACGGCACAGTGACTCGCCACTACAGACTACACCAGCAGGGAAAAGAGACCTCCACCAATCCCATCGGTAAAACATGATGCATAGCCTACTACTCAAACATAACCCCAAAAACAAAAGTTCTACTAGTGTAATTTTTATCTATTTTGCATGCCTTGTGTATAATACACTGTATATAAATTAATTTACTAAATCCCGCCCCTACACTGGGTGTTTGTTTGCTACAGCCTCCATCTTTGCGTGGACGCAGGGCCTGCTCCACCGGGCGAAGCTGGACAACAACACAGAGCTGCGAGTGTTCGCTGAGGCTCTCGAAGCCGTTTGTGTGGAGACCATCGAGGCTGGTTTCATGACCAAGGATTTGGCCATCTGCATCAAAGGCCTCCCAAAGTTAGTCTCCTCATTATCTAACACTCAGTTTAAGTGTCTGCATCAGGTGCTTCAGTGTTCCAGCTGTAGATGTCTGTGGCATAAGACTTGATTCATGTTCGCTGTAGGATTTCACTGTTGTACCACTATCTCAAGTCTGGCTGCATGTATGATACAATATCAGGCAGTCCAATATGTGAAATAGTCCATGTGCTCCTTTTCTCAGGAGTAGGGATGGCTACTGAAACCTGGTATTAAATGGGCCCCGGGGCCGAATTAAATAAGGCAGTAGTATTGGTAAGATTTGATGTTCTGGTAATGGTGTTGGAGAATTTCAGAAGATATACACATTGTTTGGGTTAAACATGAGCATGTTACAGTCCTGGAGGATTATTAATGTGCACCTCCTCCTGTACTGCCTTAATATGCACATTCAGCACATCCAATGCATCAAAACATTGTTTTCTAGTTGGAGCCGCGCCTCGTTTTCAAACTGTATGGTTTGACTAAAATGAACAATGACAGCAATATAGTCCACGATGAGCAGCGCTAAAATCAACCTGCGTAGTTGTCCCTCCATTGTGACATTAGAAAGTGTCACATTTATCTTGCAAGTGTACTCTTCTTCAACGTTTGCTTTACTTCCTGGATTTTTCCCACATGGAAATTCTGACCAATCAAGAGCAGCTTTCTCACACAAGGCATTTGATCTGGTCCGCTTGTAAATGCTGCCGTGAGAACACGAACCAACTCTAGGCAATTATACAACTTTGGAACAACATTGGTCACTTGAAAACTTGAAGTCACAAACACTTCACCATCTTCGCATCTTGTCCTTTGTCCCCACCATTCTACTTTTCATCAAGGTTCAGATGGAAACATTCTTTAATACTGCTATGTATGCAAATGAAACCCAGCAGTCACACTCAGTGCCTGCCAATGTTACTCAATCCTGTCTCCTCTCTTCCTGTTTGCAGTGTGACACGTGCCGACTACTTGAACACCTTTGAGTTCTTGGACAAGCTGGCAGAGAACCTGAAGAGTAAACTGGCCAACCAGCCCAAACTGTGATCTCACCTCCCAGCCTCAGCAGCACACACACACACACACACACACACACACACACACACACACACACACAGTCAAACACATGCACACAGAGCCATCTACACAGCCACTGGAGTAAACACTGGAGCAGAGAGGAGTGTCCCCATGACTCCAGGAGCTCTACTGACTGAAACCAAGTCATTCCCTAACCAGGGTCTGATCGAGCAGGGTGCCTTGTCCTGAATGAGTGTCGGCCGTCAGTTCTGTTAATGCATCACTGGTAGCCAGTGGAAACATTAACAGCCTCCAGGACTGACACTGGGAGAATGACCTGATGGCTCAGTGACCTTGTTTACCCTAAATGCACTAGGTCCCCAGATGTGAGTGTGTGTTGTCAGTATTTGTTGGTGATCTGTGCAGCAGACGGGGACAGAATCTGTGTGAGGGAGCCCCTGGACCCTCACTGCCTTATTCGTTTCGTGTCAAAGTCATCGGTTGATTCTTGTAATGTTTAAACAATACCTCAGCCAACATTTTATGTTTCAGTGCCACGCTCAGAAACACAGCAAGAGCGCGGCCTGCTTTTAAGTAATGAAACCCCTCAGCATGGCGACAGAGAGGCCGTGCGTACTAAAAATTTTACTGTAATTAAACACAAAACGTGTTATGTAGACTGATTAGTTTTAAATGTGGTCATTTCTAGCATTTAGAACGGTTATTCTTCTTACACATTTTATAAACACAGTACATTGCTTTTAAATTTTATACTCGTATTAATTTCACTAATCACTTGTTTCAGAGGTGTATTTATTTGTCCTTCCTTTGTCTGTGTGTTGTGTCCATTACATCCTGCCGTTCAACTGTTGGTTTGTAATCAATATTATGCCTGTTAAGATGATAACTCACAATAAATGAGTTTTTGAAGAAATATGTGCGTCATTTTTGTGCATCCAGATAGCTTGTTTGACCGACCAAATTCAGTTTATAGTTATATTATTAAAGGGGAACTATGGCCATTTTCTAAATTCATCCATGTCAATCTTATGGTCTAAGACAGTCCAAAAATATCAGTATACATTAACAAGTCTCTCCCAAAAGCTACAGTGCTAAACTTTATTTTTTTAGTGTCACTGTTTAATTGTGGTCTCATTTAAAGTTGACACCAGAGGTCTTGTTAGACACAGCTGATGCTAAATCAGCACCATTTAAACTGACTAATGGTCACATACAGTCCAACAGTTGGTGTAATCCCTAGTGTTGGATTTACTTCACTTGCCGCTACACATCTTCATTCTCTTGTCACTACTCAAGAGTCTGCAGCCATGCCAGACGCATGCTCAAGAAACTCCTCCCAAAAGTTGTACTCTCTGATCCTAAGAGATTTTTTTGTTTTGTTTTTTTTACCTTAGGCGCTCTCTTAAGAGCTTTGGGATTAACTTTTGTCTTTACCAGGATCTATTCTTAACTTTGTGGCCCTAGAGTTCCATAGTTGTCAGCTGAAACTTAGGAAGTGAATCTATGATCAGAATAGTCACTAGCCACTTTTACACTGCCAGATTTTCAGCGAATGTTGGGCCGTTTTGCCGGCAAGCTGCGAGCGTTTAGACACACAGAGCCGGATTGGCGAGTTGATCCGAGGTGCCCAGTTTTCCGCCTCGTAGGGTAGACATATTGGCGGAACCTTTTTGGTTTAAAAAGAACGAGGCAGCCTCCCGCCACAGGAGGAGCTGTTAATGACGCCGCACGTGCGAGCCACTGGTGGTGGATAAACAGGAAACAGCTGATAGCAGGAATTAGCGAGCAGCTAGTAGCAAGAGGGAAACACAAACCTGACAGACACTGTAAAGATGAGCAACTGGGGAGACAAGGAATTGCGCGCCCTCCTTGTCCTCGCAAACGAAGAGGCCATTAACCGTCAGATGACGGGGACGGTGAAGAACGGGCCGACTTACGAGAGAATCGCCGAAGGACTGACCAGCCGCGGCTTCCCTCCCACGTCACTGTTTACGTCACACGCTGAGCTACACGTTTTGTTACTTGCTCACGCCCCCCATTGCCCCGAAAAAGGCGCATTCTGTATAAACAAAAGTAGGTAGGCGGCATTTTGCTGCACTCCCTGATTTTGTTTTTATACTGCCAATGCTGAAAGAAGACTGATTGGGCTTTCCTGCAAATTTGCACAACTCCCATTTAAAAAGGGTTACCGTTACGATTAATTCTACAGTAAATTAAATAGCGACAATATCCATTCCCATTTTTCTGGGGGCCCCCGAATCTCCCCAAAGGACCCCTGGGGGTCCCCTGACCCCTGGTTGAGAACCACTGCTCCATCTCATTTTTGTGGGTGGCAGTAGCTCAGGGACTTGACTTGGGAACTGTTGGGTTCAAGTCCCTGTTTGGACCAAGTATGGAGCGTGGACTGGTAGCTGGAGAGGTGCCAGTTCGCCTCCTGGGCACTGCCAAGGTGCTTTAAGCAAGGCACCAAACCCCCAACTGCTCAGGGCTCCTTGAGCAGCCCTCTTGCCCCGATGTCTCTCCATTAATGCAAGTGTAGGTCCTTGTCCGTGTGTGTGTGTGTGTGTGTGTGTGTGTGTGTGACAACAGGGGGTTTACTAAAGTATATCTTCTTCTTCTTAAATGACAGATTAGACCTTTAACAATTAATGCAACAGCGCCATCTGGTGTCTCTCCAGCAGATGGCGCTGTTGCATTAAAGCCCTCCCACTCTGCTCAGTAAATAAACAGCTGATCATCAGTGCACTAAGAATAGAACAACAGGACTCTGAGTTACAGCTCAACTTGTGTCAGTCCGTCATCACCTCTGAGCCGGTCACTGTGAGAATAATGGATCCTTATCACAACCAGAGAGACACCAGACACCAGCTCAACTCCAGCAGGGACTCTGTGAAACTCGGAGACACATCAGCTACACCTGGAGGTGCTCCCACACCTGAGGACCCCCTCAGAGAGGCACCTGACAGCCGGGATCCACAAGCGACACCCCGGCAGCCTCAGTAGTGAGTAACAGTTACAGTTTTATTAAAATAAGAAAAGACTGACATGATATTTGGGCACAGACATGTCGTGTTATTTTATAATGACACACTAAACACACCACAGGATATTACCTGCCCAAAGCTTAATAGTTCATGTAATATATCATTAGTATAAACCGCAGAAATATATATGATAAAAACATATATTTGTTTATCATTTTAATGTACAGCTGATAACTTTCACTTTCGTTTCATGCGATATGAGAGGGAAACGGTGCGTTCACTGTCTCCCGGAAATCCCAGGAACTTGTGTAACGCAGGACTACAAGCGTCACTTAAATGAAACAAAAGGAAAAACCACAACTAAGTGTACTCTTTGACTTAAGACGTTTGTTTTGGCTGTGTTAATGAACGGAATAAAAAAAGGAAAACACAGGACTCATTTTAATAATTAGAGGCTACAAGAACAACAATAATCTGAATACTCTGAGTTTATAAGCAGAGCAGCACTGCACTGCTGTCTTGTTGAGGTTGAGATATGTAAACATACTTCAACACATCGCCCAGTGACGTGAGAGATGGAGTCAGTCAGAGCATAGAGGACGTTCCAGGACACCTCCATCGATGTCACCAGTGAATTCACAGTCTGTGGTGGATTTCATTTGTGAAACAGCAGAAGCAACTGCACCCAAAACTAAAGTTGAATCATTCCACAACCAAAGACCATGGATTGACAGAACCATCCAGGATGCCATAAACACACACATTGCAGCCAGACATTAATTTTCATATTCATCATGTTCTAACGATTCCAAAAATGTAGTTTATCAACTCCCCAAAAACTTTGAACAAAAATACACAAGGAACTGGACTATAAATTAGAAATCGAAAAATACATTACTTGTGACATTAAAGCAACAATAATAACATGTTAGGATATTGTTGTTTACGATACTTGTCATGATAAACAACAGCTGCTTAAACAACTTAGGTTCAGAGTCTGATTTCAGTTGAATGCAGCATTATACTTGGATTATGTTTGATCTATGAAAGCAGCATTTTAATGTTTTGGCTGCACAAGGTGTTGATTTTATCAGCTTTGTATACGGATAGGTAAATAAATTCTTAATCTTAAAAGAAACACATGTCATAACCCTGACCTGAGCAGAAAAAAACCCTGTCGTCAGGAACCAAAAAGATGTTGCCTTAAAGGAACAGTGTGTAAGATTTAGGGAGCTTTGGTGGCGTCTAGAGGTGAGGACTGCAGACTGCAACCAGCTGAAACTTCTCCCAGTTAGTATTCCTTCAGTATTTGGTCATTTGAACCGGAAAAACACTGAATAAAAGAGGTTCACATTCAAAAAGTGTTTTTCTGACCTCTCATCGCGGAGAGGCTGCTAACTTCAGTGGCCGATGCAAAAAAACTTGAATGTCTCTATATAGAGTCAGTGTTTGGTTTGTCCGTTCTGGGCTACTGTAGAAACATGGCAGTGCAACATGGCAAGCTCTGTAGACGAAGACCTGCTCCAAATAAATATCTGATTAAGAAATACAAGACAACAAATATAATCCAGGCCTTTTGTCTTAACGTTTGACAGTTTTGATACTCATTTGAAGTAGTTTACTTTACTCTGTTAAATCACTAACAAGCACTTTCTGTCTCCGTCCTCAGCTCCAGTGGATACCACATGATCCCACCAAATGAAGCTCGCCGACGAGAGACCCAAATGAGTAGGCTGACTATACTGCTTTCGAATATGCTACCTGTATTGTTATATTATTTAGGTTTTGTTGAACTTTATTTCCCAAGTAATGAAGGTTTGTGTTGCTGCAGTTGCTCAGAAAGGTGAGGAGACTTTTCAGAAATGGAAAGAGGCGAACAGACCCACCGCCGTGCACCTGACACCAGAGACGCTGGGTAAGCCAACACACCACAGTCACAGCAGTGTCAGCAGCCAGAATTGAGCCGGTTTATTCAGCCTGATTCTGGGGCGTCATTTATTCGGAGTCTTAGCCAAGTCGGGCATATAGATGCAGCCTGACTTATTTCCTCCAGCATGTTGATTTTGGCCTGATGCTGGGCCAGGTCATTATTTAATGGCGCAGCGATGGCAGTGTTGGCAGCCAGAATTGGGCCATTTTATCTGGCCGGAGGTCGGGCCATGTTGGCTTGCCCGACTTATTTCATATTTGACCAGGTCATTTTTGACAGTGATGGCAGTGTCAGCAGCTGGAAATCGGGTCAGTTTATTTGGTCTGATTCTGGGACGTCATTTATCCTGAGTTGTAGTCGAGTCAGGTATACGGACACAGCCTGACTAATTTATTCTATTGGGTTTGGTTTTCTAAGGCGGCCCAATGACAGCAGTGTCAGCAGTTTGATATCGGGCCAGTTTATTTGGCCTGATTCTGGGGCCTCACTCATCCCAAGTCACACCCGAGTTGAGCAACTGGATGTGGCTCGACTTATTTCATTCAGCAGGTTGTTTTGGGCCAACTTAGTCTTTTTTAAGGCGGACCAGTGTTGGCAGCTGGAATTGGGCAAGTGTATCCGGCCTGATTCTGGGGTGTCATTTATCCTGAGTCTTAGCCAAGGCGGGCATACAGATGCAGCCCGACTTGTTGATTTTGGGCCAACCCTGGGCCAGGTCATTTTTGATTTTTAATGGAAGTGTCGGCAGCTGTGAATCAGGCCAGTTTATTTAAACTGATTCTGGGGCTTCATTTATCCTGAGTCTCACCGGAGTCTGGCAACCGACTTATTTCATCCAGGGTGTTGGTTTTGGGCCACAGCTGGGCCAGGTCATTTCTCCAGGAGGACCAGTGACGACAGTGTCAACAGCTGGAAATAGGGCCGGTTTATTTGGCCTGAATTTGGGATGTCATTCATCCCAGGTCTCACCCAAGTCGGGCAACTGGAAGGGCCTGAGTTATTTCATCCAGCCTGCCAATTTTGGGCCGATGCTGGGCCAGGTCATTTTTTAACGAGGTCCAGTGATGGCAGTGTCGGCAGCCGGAAATGGGGCCAGTTTATCTGGCCTGATTCTTAACCGAGTTGGGCGACCAGATGTGGCCCAACTTATTTCTTCCAGCATGCTGACTTTGGGCCAGTGCTGGGCCAGGTCATTTTTGATAATGGCCCAGTGATGGCAGTGTCGGCAGCTGGAATAGGGCCGGTTTATTTGGGCTAATTCTAGGGCATCATTTATCCTAAGTCTTAGTCAAATTGGGCATACGGGCGCGACCTGATTTATTTCTTCCAGCGTATTGGTTTTGGCTGACAGTGGACCATGACATTTTTTAAGGTCGTCCAGTAATGGCAGTGTTGGCAGCCGGAATCGGGCCAGTTTATCTGGGGACAAAACATCCTTACCACATTCACCTCTGAGCACCCAATGCAAATCATCGTCAACAGTTTGTGTCACATTATGTCTGCTTTGTTGTACTTACACACTTACTGCCTGACTGATACGGTGTCATATGCTGTTTGATTAATCAAGGTGGGAATGTCACAGAGGCTGAAGCCAGAGCGAGGCAGTTTACAGACTTACGCTGCTCCAAAATCCAGAAGAAGGTACTCAATCAAACATTTACTGTTGCAACCACACATCATGTTCATCCATTCAATTTTTATGCACCTTTAGATATATTTTAATGCAAGAAATAGGTTTCTGAGTGTCACCGTGTGCTTTTCCTTTGTGTGATGGATGAATCAGAAATAAACATTTAATGTGACCTGTTGTTTCTAGCTGAAAAAGGAGGAGTTGGACAAAAAGAGGAGACAAGAAGAGGAGGAGGAGAACCAGAGGAAGAAAGATAAACAGAGGGAGATGGTGAGACCAAGATTAAAATGACAAGAATATGTACTTTGGCTTTTAGTAAAAGCTTTGTGTAATTTAGCATTAAAACTGCCATATATCACTCACTACCCCTTTTATTTATATGTCAATTACAGATGAAATTATTACGATCAGAGGAAAATCAGCCATTATATACATTATATATATTAAGCACGCTTTGGGGAGTTATTTTCAAATGAAGCTTCAGCTCTAATCTGTTCATATTTCAGTCAGCACAGTGATTTCCTTATTTCCCAGACTGCTTTTTGGAGTTTATTGTCAGGAATGTACTTCACTCAGCCATGGTGTGGAAGTGTAGGTGGAAAGAGCAATAGAAGTTGTAATGGTTGGTGTTTTTCCCAGTAGAAAAGTTGCACCACTAACTCAGAATATAGCACGTCTTGTGGCTTCGTTATGGAGAGTGAGTTCAATAGAAAACGTCGTATCTCTGCCTCCTCTCTGTGATGGGTACTTGTGATTGTTGAATGTCGGTGCAAACAGACTCCAAAAAATGCACCTGCCAATCAAAACCATGCAGGGTGCAGAAATGCAAATTACAAGCAAGTCTAAACTCTGGTGTAACTGTACGAATGAAGCAATATTACATCAATTGGCCAAAGGGGGGCGCTATAGCAACCGATTGAAATGTCAAACTTTGAATGGGCATATCTCATGCCCCGTATGTCGTAGAGACATGAAACTTTGCACAGAGATGCCTCTCCTCATGAGGAACACATTTGCCTCAAGAACCCATAACTTCCGCTTATATAGATTTTCCGCCATTTTGAATTTTTTGAAA